>NC_058081.1:608441580-608683183 GCF_014858855.1 Bufo gargarizans
GTCAATAGGCTCAGTCTGCGCAGTTCTTCCAGGTAGCCCAGCGAACAATCATTTATCTGTCTCAAGATTGTATCATCTCTGACACATGATCCGTTCTAGTGTGTACAGAACTATATTCAGAGTGGGATAGTCTGCAGATATAAACATCGCAGATTTCTTTATTTTTTTTGTCTTCTCTACAGTATCTCCAAGTAAGCAATAAAGTTTTCTAAGACATTCAGCAATAACGACAACTTACCTTGGGCGGGGGATGAGAGAACTATGAGGAATTATAAGAAGGTAGATGATTTCGCTGAAGGAAAATGGTGACACAAACTGTATAGATGGAAAATAAATATCAGGGAGTATGAGAGAAAGAGTGAGCGAGGCAAATAAGAAAGACAGCAGAATCTGTCAAATTGTTAGGCATTCTTTAGCAGATACCTCAGGGAAGACATCTCCTATGTAGCTGAAACTGTAACTGCAGGAACAGAAGTCTTTTTATGGAAATGAGATAAAGCCAGGGATGACAGCCACAAATTCAGCAGCCCCCGAGCCAGCTCTGCCGCTACCAACACAACCGCTCATGTCCAATCAATGTGATGGAGCTTCTGAGAAAGATTCCTGGAATGGTAATTCGGCTTGGGAAGTAAATGATAATGAACCATTCCCAATGTACAAGACAAGCAAGCTCTTAGGGGAAAACTGCTGCCTATTGTTTGTTGTGTTCTGAAAATGTACACTTTTGTTGATTCTTTGTGATACTTGTAAGCATGTTACAAAAAATGCAGATTTATGTATCACTCCCTTCGCTCTTTTCATCCATACAGATTTAATTAAAGCTATAAGAATTAAGTCAAGTTGCCAAGCTCTCTGTGACATATAGGTATGGTGCCATCAGTGCCCCTGTTTTGTTTTAAGTTACGTTTCGCTGGTAGAATTGTGAGATGCTGGTGGAAAAAAGAACATTTTGGATGCATTCCAGTGATGATATATACATACCATTTATTCACAGATTAAAGAGGTTGTGTCACTTCAGCAAATGGCATGTATCATTTAGACAAAGTTAATACAAGGCACTTACTAATGTATTGTGATTGTCCATATTGTCTCCTTTGCTGGCTTGATCCATTTTTCCATCACATTATACACTGCTTGTCTCCAGATCTTACGGCCATCCTGCAATCCAGCAGCACTGGTCGTGCTTGCACACTATAGGAAAAGGTGCTGACCTCTCTAATGGCCTGGACCACAGGAGTGTGTATAGGCTGGGACTTTTTACCACAGTGTGCAAGCACGGCCACCACTGCTGGATGCAGGGTGGTCATAACCTCTGTAAACAAAAAAGTGTATAACGTGATGGAAAAATGACACACCAGCAAAGGAAGCAATATGGATAGTAACAATACATTAGTAAGTGCCTTGTATTAACTTTAGCTACATGATAAATGCTATTAGCTGAAGTGAGACAACCTCTTTAAGATGTTGGCATTGTGCTGGAGCGGATAAAAAGGGTTTCTCCTCATTGTAAATAATTGGCTAAAATGTATCATGGCGTTCAAGGGGTTTTTCATACACAGTGGGTCCTGCAAAGCCACATTAATTATACAAGACAGACCTATAGGAGAAAGTTTATGGTATACTTTGGCCCCTATCACATGGGCGAGTTTTCCACGTGGGTGCAATGCGTGAGGTGAACGCATTGCACCCGCACTGAATCCGGATCCATTCACTTCAATGGGGCTGTGCAGATGAGCAGTGATTTTCACGTTTTACTTGTTTGTTGTGTGAAAATTGCAGCATGTTCTATATTCTGCGTTTTTCACGCAACACAGGCCCCAGACAAATGAATGGGTCTGCGTGATAATCGCATCCGCAAGAAAGTGCGGATGCAGTGTGATTTTAACGCATGGTTGCTAGGAGATGATAGGGATGAGCAACCCCATTAAAGTCTAATCACTGTATTATTTTCCCTTATAACATGGTTATAAGGGAAAATAATAGCATTCTTAATACAGAATGCTTACTAAAATGTGGCTTGAGGGGTTAAAAAAAAACCTCACCTCATCCTGTTGTTCGTGCAGCCGGCATCTTCTTCTTCTTTCAGGACCTGCAAAAGGACCTTTGATGACATAATTGAGCTTACCACGTGGTGAGCGCGGTGACATCAGCGCAGGTCCTGCTGAATGAAGATGGAAGATCCTTCTATCTTCATTCAGCAGGACCTGTGCTGACGTCACCGTGCTCACCATGTGGTGAGCGTGATTACGTCATCAAAGGTTCTTTTGCAGGTCCTGAAAGAAGAATAAAAGAAGACGATGCCAGCTGTGCGAACAAGAAGATGAGGTGAGTTAATTTTATTAATTTTTTTAACCCCTCAAGCCACATTTTAGTAAGTATAACCATGTTATAAGGGAAAATAATAAAATCTACAAAACACCTAACCCAAACCCGAACTTCAGTGAAGAAGTCAGGGTTCAGGTCTGGGTACCACATTCAGTTTTTTATCACACGCGTGCAAAACGCATTGCACCCACGTAATAAAAACTGAACAACGCAACACAATCGCAGTCAAAACTGACAGAAATTGCGTGCACACTCGTGTGGGTTTCCCGCAATGCACACGCGACGCATCCGGGACGCCCGTGTGAAAGAGGCCTTACTGTTTGGAGGTAGAGTGGATCAGCCTCCCAGGAACCTATTGATGTGATGTTCCTCTTCTGAAATCCAGCTTCCACTGATGTAATGTCCTTACCAAGTTTCTGGCCTGGGATAAGGATGGAATGTAACTTCCCCTCTGGACTGGGTCAAGACTATTCCCTGGGGGTGTAATAATTCTAACCTTGTCCACAGTGGCAGTGACATCCCATCTATAGCCCAGACCAGAAACTTGATAAAGGAGGATGTGATGTTGTGAAAAGCTGAATTTTCAGAAGATGAGCATTACATGACCAGTTTCCCGGGAGGCCAATCCACTCAACTTTGAAGCACCACTTAGTGTATTACAGTCATCTTCATGCCAAGAGCCAGAGTATCTATGTCAAAGTAGTTGGGTGCAACACAAGGCAGTAGGAGAATAAGTTGTTTCCTCTTAATTCAATGGTCTGTCGATCGTGAGATAATCTTAGGTGGTTGTCGAGAACTTGCTGTGTAATCATTGCAACCAGTGCTGGAGAACTTATTAAGGATGCGTTCTTACCTGGTGAAGTGCACTTGCAAAATCTATATAAATCTATATAAATAGTTACCCATGTATTCCAATGACATTTAAACTTGTCTATTCTAAAAATGAATGTGCATGTATTCCGCTGTGGAATCGTGCATATTTTTTCACTACTTGTGAAGGCACTTTTACTCATAGGCTTCTGATCTACCTCCCACTGATTGACAGTTTTCTCATAGGCAATTAGTTGGTGAGAAGGAAAGAAGCTCATAAATAAGCTGGACTCTTTCTCTGGACTGCAATGATTATACAGCAAGTTCTAAGCAACCCCCTAATAATAGCTCATGAGTGACAGGCCGCTGAAATCAGCGTGTCTGGCATTACTTTGTCCTGCTCTCAGTGCCCTCCAAATTGGTTTCCTAAGGAGGGCATAAATTCAAGTATCTAGTGCCTTGCTTGTGTGGAATATTCTTGAATATCCAGGTGTGACCCATAATTGCCAAATAAAGCAATTTTTGTCTTTGCACAGAGGGACGAGGCAAGGAAATAAATCTGCTGCTGTGAAAATAGGTGTCATGTTCATTGTGCATTCCCAGGTGTGTTAGCTACTCTCAGGAGATACACTGTAGTACATATCGAACCACTGTGCAGAGTTTGGCAACATTTCCAAATGTAACGGGAAGCTCTTCTGTTCAATTTTTGTTAAACTGAATCCCATATCTATCAATATTTTATCCATAGGTTACTGCCATTCATTGACTGAACAGAGTTTTACAGTTTTCAGCAAATAATCGTCATAGTACAATGAAAGGTTCTGCACCTGTGTAATATTTTGTCTTAGTTCATCGCCATTTTAAAGATTTTCTTTTGCTGAATGTGAGTTGAAATATTAGTAATAATAGGCTTAAAGGGGTTTTTCTAGGATTTAGAAAAATTAACGTGTCACTGAACTTTCAAAAAACGTTTAATATGTCCAGGGCCGGCGCCAGGTTCATGTGGGCCCTTGGGCAATAAATCTCAGTGGGCATCCTTGTGGCATTTTTCAAATGTCACCGCGGCATCTGAGAGTTTTTTCAAAAACTGAAGCGTGGGGGCGCCTTCCCCCCAGCGGAGATCAGGGAAAGCACCCTGTTCTAAAAATGGGCCGCAGCCTGTACAAGGCTTCCAGGATCATTGTTAGTATATCCCAGTTCAGGCCACTAGGTGGCAGCACTAAACTGTGATGGAGTGATTTCTATAGAGAATAATGGAGCAATTTCCATTATTCTGTATAAGTTGCAATCTGATGAAAAGTAATTTAAAAAAAGTTAAAAAAAAGTATTGAAAATATTTTAAAAAAATGAAAACGCTAATTCACCCCACTTTCCCCCTAATTGAACAAAAAAGAATACAATTATGGGCATCATTGCATGTGAATAAACAGTGATCAAGTCATACACACCCCAAGATGGTATTGTAAAAAAAGACAGATTTTCCTCAAATGAGCTCCTACACATTTCTGAAGACATAACTATAAAAAAAAAGTTATGGGGGTCACCGGGGAGCAGGGGTTCTGTTAGAGTTGTCACCTTTCCCAACAAAAAATAATAGTTACTCAAATGAAAAAAAGTTGGTGTGTCTAGCTATGTTTTATATAGCCTCTATTTTTTTAATGATTATGCTGGGATTCAAACTCACAGACTTCTACATTAAAGTCAAGAACCTTAACCACTGGGCTATAGAGCTTCATGTTAACCTACTGTACATATATTATGGCTAAAAGCCTCAGTAGTAGTTTCCCACATAATATGATTATATAAATTATACTTCTGCTGCATAGGAATACCTAACACATGAGAAACTACTATGAGTTTTCTCTAGCACAGTTTAGCATTGAGCTTCATAGCTCAGTGGTTAAGGTTCTTGCCCCTAATGTAGAAGTTTGTAAGTTCAAATCCCAGCAGAAATAGCGGCTAAATTTTATTTGAATACACTGGGCGTCCCCAAGCATACTAATAATGCTTGGGGATACCCCCTTCATGTTCATAGCACTGACTCAATATATGGAAATAGCCATAGAGCAGGGACTCCTAAGCCTAGAACTAGAGTCTTGACTGTGCAGTAACACTGGGGATTCCCAGTACAGCTATCTTCAGCATAGACCTGAGTGGGCCCCCACAGAGCAGTGAGCCCCGGAATTTGCCCGGGTTTGCAGGGTGCTAATGCCGACCCTGGATATGTCATAGCAACATATGAGATCTGCTCAGGCTTTGAGAAAAGAATGTAAAAGAATGTAAAAGTTCAGCCCCAGCAGAGCTTGGGCAGCATGGTGAGGATGGGAAGGCTTCTTTAACTCTTCATATCTCGGTCTGTCTATCATGGCTGTGTGTTTGGTCTTGTTTGAAAGCTTTAAAGGGAATGTCATCAAAATATGACTTATTGTTTTTACATAAAAAATATTTTTTGTGATATTATTTTTCACTTTCCATGTTTATATATAAAAAATAAAATGGCTGCACACCATTATACATACAAATAATAGAGCTAAGAAATGGGGGTCATTCTAAATAAAATACCGACTATAAATGAGTTAATGGAAGCTTTTAGCGCACATATTTGATCAAACGTGTGTCAGGCCCATCTACCATATTGGGATCTTTCTTTTTTCAGGAAAGGAGTGACAATATAAGCGCGTGCCTAATCTAATCACCCATCTGCACCAAATTAGGTCAATAATTACCAGCGTCCGGATCATGATGTCAAATAAGTCACATCAAACATTGTATTCCACACACAAACATTAATATAGTTGACATTCTACATATAGAGCAAAATATAGAGACCTCTTCTCTAGTGATACCCATTACATGCTACAGTAATAGCGATAACGATTATCACTAGAGAGGAACATGGTTATGTTGTCAGAAAAGTAAACATTTTCTTGGTCTTAGAATGCAGTGACACAAACATTTTTGGAAAAACCGCAGGAGACAACCTCAATAGAAAATCTATTCATGTCCGTATTGTGACGAGACAGTCATTTCTATGGATGGGAGTGAGAAAAAAGTAGATTGCAACTGAAAGGTGTTTGCAGATCCATGGTTTGCAGACTGCAATATGGACATGTCATGTGCATGTGGCCTTAGTTATAGACAATAGAATAATTAGGTACAACGTGGCAACAGACAAAAATAACACTGTCACTTTAAGATGTAACCATTCTCCATCAGGCTTGCTTTGCACTCAATTCCCTGGACTTTGACACTGGCTCTGGTCTTCTCAGATTGGCAGCAATGAAGATGGCTGTATCTGCATTTATCAACACAGCTTTCTCTCCAATTGGCACAGAAACACACAATCTGCACTGTTACTAACTTACCAAGCCGGGCTCCAGCAACGCACTCTGGGGCTGATATACGGCTGTGACGAGTCAGACGTGATGCTGGGCCACGTCCCCTGGTGACACGCCACCTAAGCCACACACCCTGTCTAAGCAATGTCCCCTGGTGACATGAGGGTGTCCGTAGCAACGGAGCGCTCGCTCTGTTCCTCCCTGCAGCACTTGCTCGTTGGCGGAGATTAATGAGTCATAGGTATCACCTGTTTATGTTTATGATGCAGGTTGAGTGACTGAGCACTACTTGTAATCTGGTCCAATGGGGTGCCAAGTCCCTGGACCTATCAGGGTCTTATCTAGGGTGCTCTATTTAAATCTTCTGCTGGTAATACACCCTCGCCAGTTATAGGCTTTCCCTTGCTGTGCTGTGCGTGGTGTTGCTTTGTATTTGACTTTGGCTTCCCTTTGACCTCCCTCTTTGTAGTGATTTTATACCTTAAAGGGGTTATTGAAGACTATTAAATTCTCCCCCATATGCCTGTCCCCTCACAATCAATATACTTACCTGGCTCCCCATTACAGTGTTGGGTGGAGCAGCCAATGGCAGGTGGGGACAAGCGATGCTAGGGAGGCTCGTCTCTGTCACCGCCTGCCATTGGCTCCTCCCCCCCGACACTGGATGTTTTCACAGGGAGAAGCAGCAGCGGTGGTGCTGGGACCAGGAGCGGCACAGAGAGCCAGGTAAGTATATTCATTGTGAGGGGCCCAGCATATGGGGGAGCATTCTATAGACTTGGATAACCCCTTTAATACCCGTCTGGTTTTGACCTTTGGCTTGGCTATTTTTGACTACCCTCCGTCCTGTGATTTGGTACCGTATTGTCCTCCCGACTTTGACCCATTTCTGTACGATCCTTCTCTGTGTGTTTGTCTGTTTGGGTTCAAGCTGTGTGAACAGGTCCCTGCAGTTTTTTTCTGCAGGCGCTTGGACTTTCTCCCTGCACTTAACCTGCATAGGGTCAGTCAACCATTTGCAGAATTGCTGCTTAGGGCTTGCACTGAAAGTAGGCAGGGACAGCGGGATGGGTTCCAGTTAGGGCTCACCGTGTATGTTTTCCTGTCTATGGTTGTGACACTGCGCATTCTCTAATAGGCATTCTAAGGTTGCAGTATCTCTGACTTCACAACCACTGTGCACACTCTGTTGCAGTATGTCTTTCCATATCACACACAGTATTGCACTCAGTCTCTCACATAGTGTTGCTTACAGGCTGCCGGCGGGCTGGTATTGCAGTGTCCCACTGCTATAATGCAATGTGTACTATGCATTATCTATATGTAATTTGCACAAGGAGTTAAAAAGCCTAGCTACCTAGACGTAGCTATTTTGGGTTGTTTCCATTTAGAAACAAGTTAGTGAGTGTCTAGACAGACAGAGAAGTGAGAAAAATGCAGTAAATACAGGTCTGAATAATAACCAGAAGAGAGAGAAGATGTAAAGAGAAAGCTTCAAAACCAGCTTCTATACCATACAAGTATTGAGAGGAGGTACATGCAGAAGTTCTGTGGAGATAATCTGTCTTATGGACTTTTGGACTCACTCCGCAGCTCTTTTGTCCAGGGGTGAAAGGCTTTAGGAGTCTGGACATAATGATCAGGCAGACTGTGAATCTTTTAAGGCCCACATCCCACTAAGAATACTGTGGATCTGTTTACTGTGAGTACAGCAACCTGGAAAAGGGAACAGAATGTAGTCGAGGGGGCTGCTCTGTGGTTGCATAGTGAAAATGTGTTTCACCCCTATTTCTGGAAGCTTAAGTGTGAGATATAAAAGTGCCGTGTAAGGGAAAACTGCTTCAAAGAAAGACCTTTAACTACCTTTGCAGCAGTAAGAACTGTAATACTGTAGGTCCTGCGGTGAGATTCTGTGATCGGGTTCACACACAGATCAGAGTTGTGCTTGGCACCATTGACTTTTATGGGTCCGTGTGCTATCCTTTTAAAAAACAGCACACTGAAGAAAAATCTGGTTGTTTGCATGCATGCACGTATCAAACAGCTAGCAGTTACTTTGCAGAGCAGCTCTGCTTCCCATACCTTGGCTGTTATGCATCAAGTGTCAGATTTAGTCTTTTAGTTCATTTTTCTACAGTAGCACTTTGGAAACAAATGTTCTTCCCCCGGATCGGCCTATTCTGAGCCAAGATGTAGCAGATTTTGAGTCAATGTGCTTTTATGTAATGTCATTCTGCTGTTTGCCATGTGTGGGAAGAGACTGCGATAAAATAAGATTGACAGCAGCAGATCTCAGCTGTAAATGTCAGCAGTTTGAAAGGGGAAAAATTCTATACGTTCCTGTTTCGGAGCAAATTTATTTTCCAGCATTTCATCTGCCTAAGTTATGATTTGCACAATGGAGTTTGCACTTTTCAGTTTGTTACACCAGAAGTCCTTGAAGTTTTGCCTTGATTTAAGTTTCTTACATGGGGCAAAATCATTCTATAGTGCAGATCTTACACTGGTCCCCGTTTCCAAGAGGCTTAGAACCTGATCTCCTTATAGAAACATAGAATGCGTTGGCAGATAGGTAGATAAGAACCATTTGGCCCATCTAGCCTGCCCAACCCAAACCTTATATAAGGTTTATAATCATTTTGAATGTATGTTTCAATTAGCATTTTAGTCAGCCAGCAATCAGGAGACCTTGAAAGAGGCCCACCAGAACACGAGGAGAAAATGCAAACTCCATGCATCTGGTGCCCTTGGTCAGGTTTGAATTCAGCAGGACTGCTGTGCTGGAGGACATCAGTAGTAAGGCAGTCTTAGGCCGGGTTCACATCAACATTGAGTACATAACTGATCCAAACAGAGCTGATCAGAACCCATTGACTACAATGGAGTCCATTCAGTTTCTGTTTGAAATCCAATTTTTTTTTACAGGACAAAAAAAGTCCAGCATGCAGTATTTTATGTGTCCGGTCTTCTTAACAAAATCTGCGATGGAGGCCCTCAATGGATCCTACAACGCAGATGTGAACTCAACCTTACCTAGGGCCATTGCCATACTAACCTAGCTTTGATTGTTCTGGATCAGGGATGCTCAACTTGCGGCTCTCCAGCTGTTGCAAAACTACAACTTCCAGCATGCCCTAATAGCTGTAGGGTGTCCGGGCATACTGGGAGTTGTAGTTTTGCAACAGCTGGAGGGACACAGGTTGGGTATCCCTGTTCTGGATAATCATTCTTATTAGAAAAAGCCTTGAATCAGTGGATGTTTTTCAGTCTATATAGTCAGAATTACACATTGTGTACTCTCCTCTACGCAGGGGTCAGCAACCTCTAGCATGCCAGCTGTTGTGAAACTACAACTCCTAGCATGCACACTTGCTTAGCTGTTCTCTAAACTTGTAAAGAAGAGAATGGTATGCATGCTGGGAGTGGTAGGTTCACAACAGCTGAAGTGCTGGAGGTTGACCCTGCTATCAGCTCTGGTCATTTATACCATGTCAGAAGATTTTGACGGAAATTATTCTCTTTTTAATTCTCTTCCCTTTTTTCCAGTCGCTCGATAAAAGTCAATTTTACTGCTCGCAGCTAATTTCCATTTAATATTGCTTCATTTTGAATAGCTATTGCTCCTCCAGTAATGTCATGCATTGAACAGAGAGCCGCTAGCTCCATCATTGCTTATCTGCACCAATCTCCTGTGTGAACAATACACCAGACATTTCATGGTGTCTTTTGAATACTACAGAGTTCAGCACAGCGTGAGCAGGGTCTGCCACTGGGTTCATTTACCTTCCAGTGCCTTCATTATGTTTCCGCATGTCTGGGATACAATAGTACAATAGAGAGGTAGATCTTGTATGGGAACACATGGAAATGAAAAAAATAATAATGATAAAGACTTGCCGTCATGGGCTGAATGATCTTGCAGCGTAAAGAATAGAAATGACAACAATAGCAGCTTTATCATCAATATTGATTCCTCCCTCACTAGAGATGAAAATATCTGTTCCTGGCATTTAGAGGGGTTGTCCAGGATTAGAATGACATGGCTGATTTCTTTTGAAAACATGTTGTTCTAATCCCGCACAAACCCTCAAAAAAGAAACCAAATGTGAATATGATATGTTAACACTGTAAATGCAGGGGCGGACATATCGCTTGTGAAGCCGGTTCAGCTGCACAGGGGCCCAGCGTGTGAGGGGGCCCATTCACACTAGTGAGCGCTTCTGGAAGCGCTCAGTAGTATGAATGGGCCCCCTTTAGTATGCAAGAGAGAGGCGCTTACTTACCCCCTCCGGCTATATATGTGCTATACTGGCACATTGTCAGGCACCATGGGGATAAGGGGAGGCACACTATTAGGGAACAATACAGGAGTATTTTATACTGGCACAAATTATAGGGCACTATGGGGACCTTGTCTCAACTGGGGACACTATTTTTTTGGGCACGCAGTAGGAGGCATTGGCACACAATATAAGGGCACTATGAGGACATTGGCTCTACAGGGGGAACTAAGAGGAGGCATTTTTTTATACTGCCACACAACAGGGCATTTTTATTTTTACTGTAACACATTATAAAAAGAATTATTACTACCGTGGGCATTATTGTGGGCTTTATTACAGTTGAGGGACTATGAGGAACATAAATACTAGTATGAGCACTATATGAGCATTATTACTTCTGGGAAATTATTACTGTATGGGCACTATTATTACTATGTGCTGTATGGTAGATAATTATTTCTATTGGTGGGACTTTGGGGAGCAATATTACTATGAGGGGCACCCTGGCACGGTATCAGCTTAGCACAATTATTTTTGGGGAACATTATGTTTACACTATTAGTGTCAGGGACACTGTTTCCTGGGCACAGTTATTTTTTAGGACACTGTGTGCCAATAATTATTGAAGGGGAACTATCTGTGTGTAACTAGTATATGGGCACAGTATTGGGGGTGGCAGGATGAGGTGTTCAGAAGGTGGGAGGATGATGGAAAAGTAGGAAACTAAGATGTCTGTCAAACTTTACAGAGAGAAGAGATGGCGGAAAGAAATTATCATGGCGGTGTGGTCTGAAAGGAGAAGATGAGGACAGAGAACATCTACATCAAAGCAGACGTCACTGTATGTAAGAGGTATGTGGACCTGTATTTGGCTACTTTCACATCTGCATTAGTGATTCTGGCAGGCTGTTCCAGCAGAGAACAGCCTGCTGTAATTCACTGGATCCAGCACTGCTGGATGCAGACAGAATGCCCACCGGCCCCATTGACTATAATAGGGTCTGGCAGAGATCTGGCAAAAATGGAGAGAATCAGCGGGACACAAACCGCGGCATGCTGCAGTTTGTGTCTGGCGATTCCTTGCATTTTCTGCCGGATCAGGTGGCCAGAGCGTAGTGCCGCAGGTGTGAAAGTAGCCTTACCTTGTATGGTTTGTAATGCTATAAGTAATGTTAGGACGGAATAGGTTAGGTTGTGAATTTGGCTGGGGGGGGGGGGGCAAGCACCATCTTTGCACGGGGGCCCTCTGCTGTCTGTGTCCGCCCCTGTATAAATGTGTGCATGTAAATAGCAGAATTCCTCTGCAAATGAAACTATTCGAGAGAGGAGAAATACTGTAAGATTTGCATGTTATTGCTTCAATACATCCCAAATAAGGGTTTTTCCATTTTGAATCAACATTCTTAAAATAATTATTTCTGAAGGTAGCTGTAATTTTTTTATGTATTTCTTTTACCTCTATTGCTCTTATATTCTGTTCTGGGCTGTGGTCATGTAATACACCAGAGTGGTGTTACCACTTCTGTACCTTGCTACTATCTTTTATGGTCTAACCTGTATGTCACCTATGTATTTATTTCCAGGTCCCTCAACACTGTGCATTTATAATATTATGCAACTGTTCATGTAATGTGCCTGGTTCACCAGCAGGGGGCAGCAAACATGGCAGAGCTATAGCTAGATAGAATGGAACTTGCCATTCCATTCTCTCCCCACCCCCCCTTTGGTCAGTAGTGGGCCAGTCCTGCTTGCTACCAGAAGGAGGCGGGGCAGTTCTGGTTTGTGCTGGTTGAGACTACATGTTGGAGCTGCCAGGACTCTAACCTATTCTTTGGCTGAAGATAAGTCTGACTAAAAAGTGAAGTGCAGCATAAAGAAGAAGCCAAGTTACCAAGTCAGCTTGTCAGTACAGCAGAGTGAGAGAAGGATAGAGCCGAGCTGAGTTTGCCTGCCAGTTTAACGCCTGCTGGAACCAAGACAAAGCCTGAAACTGTTTGGAGAAACGTTTATTCAAGTAAAGCTGCCATTGAATTTGATCTCAAGGTCTGGACTCAAGTTATTTCTTCAAATCCATCAATTATTCCCCCTATTTATTGCTCCGGAGGCAAAGCCTGGGGTCCAGCCGTATCCAGGTAGGAGCACCGTGACACACATAAAGAGAGGCTGCAACAAACCACTCGGCACACTCTGGGACGCGTTATAGGAGGGCCCTGGGGGGAGGCTCCTATTGCAGTCAAATGACCATTTCAATGCAGTGCTTTCTTACTTCCTGTTATGTCTATGGGTAGAGCAGTGATAGGGAAGTGTCTATGTAACTTACAGGGTGGGAGGAGCTCTAGCTATAGCTGAGCATTGTTAGGGGCAGTGATGGGGGAGTGTCTATGTAACTAGCTGGTGGGAGGAGCATTAAACTAGGTGCATGACGTTAGGGGCAGTGATAGGGTAGTGTCTATGTACCAAGCTGTGTGGGTGGAGCTATAAACTAGATGTGTGTTGTTAGGGGCAGTGATAGGGGAGTGTCTATGTAACTAGCTGGTGGGAGGAGCTATAAACTAGGTGCGTGACGTTAGGGGCAGTGATAGGGTAGTGTCTATGTACCAAGCTGTGTGGGTGGAGCTATAAACTAGATGTGTGTTGTTAGGGGCAGTGATAGGGGAGTGTCTATGTAACTAGCTGGTGGGAGGAGCTATAAACTAGGTGCGTGACGTTAGGGGCAGTGATAGGGTAGTGTCTATGTACCAAGCTGTGTGGGTGGAGCTATAAACTAGATGTGTGTTGTTAGGGGCAGTGATAGGGGAGTGTCTATGTAACTAGCTGGGTGGGAGGAGCTATACATTAGCTGGGTGTGGTTAGAGGTGGTGCTGGAGCTGTAGCAGAGAAAGGAGAAGAGCATCATGGGTTTGGTTGGATACAGCTACAGGAAGTGCTACATACAGGGATTTGTTTATATGGTGAAAATGATTCAGAGTCCAAATGTAAAAAAGAATACATGGGGAAGATGTGCATGAGGTGAGCAACTACATCAGCATGCCTGTTAAAACCATAGTCATCCCAAAAAATACTTTTAAAGGGATTGGCCAAGAGGAATTTTGGCCAGAATGAGATAGAAATAATAAAAAAAAAGTTTAGTCCCTAATGCCAGTCTGATACTATTATTCTGGTTTCAGCTTCACACACAAGTTGCCTCAGCGGTAACCTGCTTCAGCCAGTGATTAGCAGACTGGGTATTTCCAGACATTTTCTGTGTGACAGGCCAGGAAGGAGAAGGCAGCGGGGATCAGAGCAGCATCAGAATGGCAGCAGCAGGTGACAGCATTTCGAAATACAACAGTGGAGATAGGTAATGCTTGCTTTTTATTTTAAACCCATTTTTCCCAAAAATATATACTCCCAGACAACTGCCTTAAAGCAACTTTGCAAATAGTTATACAAAAGTTAATAGCAGACATATTGAAAGCTCTTCAGTAAGGGCCGGCAACCTCCAGCACGCCACCTGTTGTGAAACTTCTTTTCCTAGCATGCATAGTTGCTTGGCTGTTCTTGGAATGCCCGTAGAAATGAATAGAGCATGCTGGGAGTAGTTTCATCACAACAGGAGTGCTGGAGGTTGCTGGCTCTTAGCTCCTAATTTCAACCTCCTGAACTGTGACAATGTGATATAGTGAAATATGGACATTAGTGTTGACCACAGAGACACTTGGACCTTTAGGTTCTGAGTTGGATTTAGGCCAGAGTGGTAGCAAGACTTTCCCTCATCCAGGACAAAAGGGTCAGTTCACTGCCTCACCTTGTATCTAAATACCCAGGTCAAGGCAAACAGGCTTGCTCATGTCCCCCTAGCTACCAGCACTCAGGGCACATGACTGGGTTGCCCTCTCTAGGTATGCCTCTTGATTAACCATTAAAGATCTATATTCTGTCTACTTCTCTGGTTACATGTAGACGAAGAGGGAAGGGTTTGGAGGCTGCAGACTAAAACAAAACACATTCAGGAAGAATTTCTTTCTTCAACTTGGTGATTTCCCTAAAGGTACAAATGTCAGAGCTTCTTTCTTGTATGGTAGACTCTACTTACACTGAAGCTGATTTGTGCAAGTCATGGAAAGAAAGCAGTTTCACACCCAGGACCAATTTATAGAAATGAGACCTTGGCTGACTTGCCATGTCACAGGGAAAAGAAAACTTATTACTAAAGTGTACAAAACTATGCATTAAGGATGCAAGAGGTGCTCTAGAGAGGCAGGAGAGATGTGCAAACACTGGTCACAAAATAATTAAGGGGATATTCTGGCAGTTTCAGGTTATTCATAGGACAGGAAATAACAATAGATTGGTTGGGGGTCCTACCACTGGGTCCCCCACTCCAAAATGAACGTAGCAGCAGGTCGAGCATGCACTCCTCTTATCTCTATTGGGCTGCTAGAGATAGTTGAGTACAGTCTTGCTTATTTCCAGAAGTTCCCACAGAGATGAATACTGCTTATACCTGAACTGCCCATCCAGTCTCTTTGTGGAGCCTCGTAAGAGATAGGGAACATGTTCTTGTGATCGGTGGGGGTGCCAGTGGTAAGACCCCCACCAATCTTGTATCCTGTGGATAGGGAATAGGGAATAACTTGAAATGCTTGGAATACCCCTTAAAGGTCCTTTTACTGACTTTGTACAAGTGTATTCAGATTGTATACAGTCCTTTTTTTTTTCAGCAGCTCCACTGCACAGCACGGACCACAGAGAACGGTTCAACAGTAATGTCTTATTTCCCAAGATATCAGTGTGGACCACCATGATATGTTTGTTGTGGGAGGTCAACATGGACGTTACTAAGTCTTCATTGGGAAATGTTGAGTAACTTTCTAATACTTTTCAGCACCAATGTCACACTCATTCTGTATTTCTGCCTGTCTCAGTTCCCTTTCTACATTGCATTGGCTGATTGTGTCAGTGCATGTGCAGTGTGCGCTGATCATAATCATTTCTTCCAGAAAGGTTGCTTCAGGGAATCGTCTGCCTAGGATCCAGCATAATTAAAAGAGGCTCAACTAAGTCATTTTCATGAACTGATAAGTCATTTACAATTATGCTGTGCTAAAGTAATTTGTCCACCATTTTGTCTTGCCTCCATTTTGTCTGGTTTCAGTCATTTGTGTTTAAGAAAGATATATTAAAATTGAGTGACTGAAGATGCTTTATACAAGTACAAAGCCAAGGTTAAATTCCAGTTATTTGTAGGTGCAAGTATGTGACATAAATTACTCAGTCAGTTCATTAAGTGTTGACTTTTAAGGTCTGTATGTTTGTGGCAGATAAACAAATAACCGTCCAGCAGCAGTTTTAGTTTCGGCATACTGTATTTGCCGGGTAGTGGCCGAATCTCCACCGATCCTCATTATAGTGAATGGGGCCAGACTGTATCTTGGCAGAGCACGGTTGCACCAGGTATTCACGGATACGGCAGGCTGTTCCCAAACAGAACAGCCTGCCGGATCTGTTTACCGCAAATGTGAAACAGGCTTAAGATGTGTCTTGCTACCATCACCTCTCTTTGTATCATATTGACACAATGGTTTTGGTGATTGTTACTTACTTTACTTACTGGATGTTATCTTTTGTATCTCTTATGATAGTATAGTAAACTTTTATACATCTAAGCTGTATTAGGCCAAGTTCACACTTCAGTTATTTGGTCAGTTATTTCCATCAGTTATTGTGAGCCAAAACCACGTGCGGGGCAAAACCACAGAACAGGGGAAGATCTTTCCATTACATATTATCTCTTTGTAGGCTTCACTACTGGTTTTGGTTCACAATTACTGATGAAAATAACTGATCAAATAACTGAAGCACGAACTCTGCCTTACTCGTAAGTCTATTTTATTTCCCAAATCTCAGCTCTCACAATCTGTAATGTATTCATCCATTTGTATTACTACAAAATGATTGGTGCAAGGTCATAATACACTGCAGTGTAACCACCCAGCAATTGTTTGGTATAAATAAATCAGTTCATGGGAATAATCCCCAGAGCTCTTTTGAAATCAAACCTGGTATTTCCTTTACACTCTGGCCGTAATGTACTGTACATAACTTAAGTTTTATCCCAATAGTGACCCTTGGAGCTTGTTGAAGACCGAAATAATAGTTTTAGAGATAACAGTGCAGTGTCCCAGGGGGTCAGTAGTATATGCTGGGCTTTGTAGTGCAGATTGACTCACTAACCTGGGATCCACTGTCGTCTTCAATTGGGGCAAATACTGGAACAGGCAGGTATTTAACAGTTCGTGACGCCAGTGTCAATTAAACGGTGACACGCCGTGTAGGGTATGGTAAAAGAATGAAGCAAGCACAGGATAGCCAACAAAAACTGGAACTTTTACTGAATATCAGTCAGGATAATACATGGACACAGGTAGAGCACAGTTCCATGAAAGACGGTTGGTTTTCCATAAAGATACAGGTGGTTCTTGGGAATTACAGAATGGCCGGTCTTAGCAATGTATAATACAGAGTGTTGATTGCAGGAGATGCAGTACAGGCGGCTTGCACACTATTCCTGACTGGTCCTGACACATGTAACTTTCTCTCCAAGGTCTAATGCCCTTTATCTGGCGTACCCTTGAAGCTGTCCTTATCTAGTACCTCCTCTGTTATCTTGAGTACCTCTTGCTTTATCTGATCGGCCTCTGTGGTATTCTGTGTCTTGGCTGATGGCTTACTTATGCTGTTTCATCTGAACGGATGATGACTCAGGAGGGGAACCTTC
Organism: Bufo gargarizans; assembly: GCF_014858855.1. NCBI lineage: Eukaryota > Metazoa > Chordata > Amphibia > Anura > Bufonidae > Bufo > Bufo gargarizans. The sequence goes on from NC_058081.1 coordinate 608,459,097, forward strand.
TCCTTGGATCCGGAACCCGGTTACAGGGCCTTTACCACCCTCTCCTAGTCGGCAGGCTTCAGGCCTGCTCTGCTCTCACAGGCCCATAGCCTGGCCTTCTCTCAGACACAGGATCATTTCTGACCTCTGCTCCCACTGTCTGACTCCTGCTACTACTTCCTGACTGGGCCTTATATAACCTAGGGTTCCCTAGCTCCCTCTAGTGACTCAGAGCTGGAACTACACCCTAGCCGGCCTGCAAATGCACGTTTCACAGTAACAGGAAAATACATAGCATGACATTATAAGATGTTTTATACCAACCTCCCCTTAAATACAGGGGGAACGACAATACCCAAGTGACCCTTCTGTAGTGACGGGGTATTACTCTCCCGTACACTACATACCCCGCTGCTTTAAGCTGAGTACGACCTCGTACTCCATCAGGGCCCGCCCAACTGGAATCATGACCTGAAATAGAGGAAGACACATGCATGCATACATATATGTCATTTACACTCTTATCAGACCCAATTGGCAAAGGTGAAGTCTGGTGACAAGGGGCGTCGTTCTCTTTTTCACAGGATAGTGAGTGGAACGGGGGCGCTGACCTGGCACAGCGAGATGTTTAAAGAACCAGGATAGTCCATGACAATAAATAAGTCCATAGCAATATCAACATCTCAGAGGCTTGCACATAGGAAGTCCATCTCTGGGCACATATACTTGAATAAGAAAACCGGTTATTAAATACTGTCAGCAGCACATATATAAAATGACAATACAGGACTCTGACAATACCAGGGCCATGTTATCCTGGCAAGTCCTGCTTACCCTTTAAAATAGTGCTGACATAAAAATGTCTTTTCAACCTGAAATGGGGGTAAAAGGGAAAAAATGGTGCAAACTAAGGCACAACTGGGATTATAGCAGCGAACCGGATGTCCCAAACATAACAAGGGCAGCTGGAAGCAGTGGTATACAGTGGCACACTATTCAACTAGGATGCCACCGGCCGTGTGTAACTGGCAGCAAGCTTGACCAGCTCTGCCAACCGGAGGGACTAAACGGCCATTAAGGAGATGGACATGAGGGAAAGAGTACTCACAGGCGAGTGTCATGTTCTTCCTCGGATGACGAGTCGACGTAGGGAACCTGCAGCAGTTGTTCTGGCAAGGCCGGCCACATCTGAAAACCATCTCCTCTGACAATCTTTAGAGGGGGAGGCTTGTCCTTCATGGCCTCCATTTCGGCATCCGTCCTAGGAAACGGGAACCACCGCACGCCTCCTGCGCAGCCGAGGTCCGCCACCCAATACACCCTCTTGCGCAGGGCCTCTAGTTCAGCTTTCGTGCAGGTGAGCGGGGCTACCGGAGGTTCAGGGGCTGTGACCGCTGGGGTAACGATGGCAGCTGCTACTTGACGCCGGGCCTCAACACATTCCTCTGCCCGCCGGCAGCTGTCTTGCCGCTCCTTCTCTTCCTCCCGTCTCACCGCATCCGGAGGGGGATATCGCTCTTCCAGCCCCTGCAGCACGATGGGCTCCCAGAAAACGTCGGGACTGAGGTACGCCTGGCCATGCAGATGGGTGGTTCGGGCCTGTTCCACGTGTTCTCTCTCTGTCTCAACTGGCTCTGTCCTCTCTTTCTCAGAGTCCCAGTTCTCAGCCGGCGCCTTTGGGCGAGTCACTGCGGTAGCGTAGGGGCCCCTTAGACTTTCGGCGGGGGTATACTCTACGATCTCTCCCATAGTCAGATTATGGAGATGCTCCGGGAGGTAGTGCCGCTTCACCGATCGCCGGTTTACATAGAAGTCCCGGCCAGTCCCCAACTCCTGGATAAACCCGTAGCCTTTTTCCTTATCAAAGGACACCACGATCCCGCGGCGCCTTTCTAGCTGGGGCTTACCCGGAAAGGAGTCTCCTTGTATGGACTTGGCCATCTCTTCAAACCGCTTTTTCCGGCTGGTGTTCTTTTTCGCCACCGCGGCTCTCAACTCCTCCATAATAGCCGGCCATTCTGCGTGCTGGCGACGGATCGGTGGGGACTCAGGTCGGGTGATACTTAAGTCCATGGCCTGGGCCCAGGGGGTGGCTGTCCAGGCTAGAGGGTCCCATGGCCCCAACTCAGGAAAGTCCGGAGGAGTGGCGCCCCACTCGCACGAGGCCTCGGTGCACGTGGTATCGAACTCCGGCTCTTCCGCGTACGCCATCTCTTCACTCACTGGCTGCAGAGTCGACACTGACTCCTCCCACACACGGGGCCGGTCTACCTCAATCTGAGGCCCGCCTCCCAGGCGTAACTCACCAAGGAACTCAGCCACGTCATCACTCCTCAAGGTGGGTGGCGCTCCAGGGCAATCGTCTCCTCCTTCTTCTGGGAAGGTTTCGGCGCCAAATCTTCGCGCCTCTGCACATCCTGATGGCGCAGTAAAAAGCCTCATGGCGTCGGCGGCCATTTTAAGGGTCCTGATGCCGCAATTCACTGACAGCAAGCAGGATGATGAAAAGTCCAATAAAACACAGTCCACAAATGCGATTTTCTCTCTGGGGGTAGCGCAACACAGTACAGCGTCTCTGATTCCTCCCAGGCACAATTGTAATCCACAAGTTAGGAATAAAGGTTGCAGTCTTTGTAATACGGTGGTGGAATATTTAAAGCACACAGTTCACACTTCTCTGCACTTCAGAAGTATGCGGATCCTGTTCGTGACGCCAAAAAGAGCGATGCAGTGTCCCAGGGGGTCAGTAGTATATGCTGGGCTTTGTAGTGCAGATTGACTCACTAACCTGGGATCCACTGTCGTCTTCAATTGGGGCAAATACTGGAACAGGCAGGTATTTAACAGTTCGTGACGCCAGTGTCAATTAAACGGTGACACGCCGTGTAGGGTATGGTAAAAGAATGAAGCAAGCACAGGATAGCCAACAAAAACTGGAACTTTTACTGAATATCAGTCAGGATAATACATGGACACAGGTAGAGCACAGTTCCATGAAAGACGGTTGGTTTTCCATAAAGATACAGGTGGTTCTTGGGAATTACAGAATGGCCGGTCTTAGCAATGTATAATACAGAGTGTTGATTGCAGGAGATGCAGTACAGGCGGCTTGCACACTATTCCTGACTGGTCCTGACACATGTAACTTTCTCTCCAAGGTCTAATGCCCTTTATCTGGCGTACCCTTGAAGCTGTCCTTATCTAGTACCTCCTCTGTTATCTTGAGTACCTCTTGCTTTATCTGATCGGCCTCTGTGGTATTCTGTGTCTTGGCTGATGGCTTACTTATGCTGTTTCATCTGAACGGATGATGACTCAGGAGGGGAACCTTCTCCTTGGATCCGGAACCCGGTTACAGGGCCTTTACCACCCTCTCCTAGTCGGCAGGCTTCAGGCCTGCTCTGCTCTCACAGGCCCATAGCCTGGCCTTCTCTCAGACACAGGATCATTTCTGACCTCTGCTCCCACTGTCTGACTCCTGCTACTACTTCCTGACTGGGCCTTATATAACCTAGGGTTCCCTAGCTCCCTCTAGTGACTCAGAGCTGGAACTACACCCTAGCCGGCCTGCAAATGCACGTTTCACAGTAACAGGAAAATACATAGCATGACATTATAAGATGTTTTATACCAACCTCCCCTTAAATACAGGGGGAACGACAATACCCAAGTGACCCTTCTGTAGTGACGGGGTATTACTCTCCCGTACACTACAACAGCTGTATCCTGGACATCCACTACTTTGCGTTGCATTTTTGTTTTGATAGCAGCTACCTGCTCAATGTGTTGAAAACATCCTCACCTCGAATAATGGTGGCATAATACAATGTATAAAAAACATAACAGATGACAGGTTTCCTGTAAGAACATTTTCCTTGGATATTATATGAGAGAGAATTCAGAAGTGTGATATATGTTTCTTTTTCCGTTACATGACAGTGCTTGTAAAAATAAATAAGTATTTAATGGTTCAACTTCTATCTTGTATTTAGGATAGATTTACCACTGGGTCTCATCTGCAGTGATATTGCTCCTAAAACTCTGCAATTTTTCTGTATGGAACAGTTATACACTATATCTGACACAGACATTTCCCTTTAGAAAGCACATATTCGGTGCCTGCTTTGTGCCATGGTGTGATGGAGAGTATGAGGACTTGTACATCACTGCCTGGAATAGATGGTTTTTTTAGCAGAATTATGTGTAAATGTGCACTGGATCACAAACAGGAATGTAACCATTTCCGGTTTTTCGCATTAAAAGACCCTTGAAACCTAAAGAAAATTTGCTTAAAATACAAGGTGGGAATCTATGAAGGATTCCATGCCTGGTTTCAAGAACAGATGGAAATTTTTTACCAATTACCATTTGCACAAAAATGTGTGACTACCTGGTTTGCTAAAAATAACAGTAGGTGGGATGCTGGAGTGTATGGGGCCTGGAAAGCCTGACACATTTTACATTACTTACTCAAGAAAACTGGTGTAAATTACAGCTGAAATATGTGCCACTGTGTATCTGGCATAGATTTCTGTGTTCGACAAACAGACCTCCAGAGATGTTTCCAAATTTTGAAGAGAGATGGAACTCCAGAAAAAATATATGGATCATCATTAGAGATGAGCAAATTTTTCAAAAGCTCGATTCGGCTGATTCGCCAAATTTTACCCAAAAATTGTCTTTGCATTTTTTTTGTAAGTAATGTGTGCAATGACAGGAAGCTGCGATAGCGCCGCCCCTGTCATTGTACCCCTCAGATGCCCTGTTCATACATGATCGTGGCATCTGAGTATAAAAACGGTGTAAAATTGAAATAAAAAAAATGTAAATCAAACTTGCCGCCTCCATTTGCTCGCAACGGGCCGGCAGCCGCCATCTGGCGCGAAATCTTGCGCGGCACGAGATTACGTTATCACGCTGGCTGATGTGGTGACGTCATACATCACCACACACGGGATTTCGGCCAAAATCTTCAATCTAAATGGTGGCTGGCGGTCCGTCACGAGCAAATGGATGAGGCGAGTATGATTTAAAAATTATTTTTTTTACAGTATTTTAGGTTAAATCGATTCGCTTACACGAAGCATGAGGAAATTCGGTTTAGGAGCAAATCAAATTTATCCTGAAATTTGGATCGAATTCCACTTCGTGGGATTCGATTCGCTCATCTCTAATCATCATAGTAAATTTCCCCATTGAAGTATAAACATAGACTCATTCCTTCCGTTCCCTGGCCTCTCTTCTCTTTCCCAATTATCTCCCGGCCTCCCTTCTCTCCTCCTCTCAACTCCTCTTTCCTCATCTCTTTTCTTCCTTCTGAGACGTGCAAAATTTGAAATGGGTCCCAAGTAGAGTTGAGCGAACACCTGGATGTTCGGGTTCGAGAAGTTCGGCCGAACATCCCGGAAATGTTCGGGTTCGGGATCCGAACCCGATCCGAACTTCGTCCCGAACCCGAACCCCATTGAAGTCAATGGGGACCCGAACTTTTCGGCACTAAAACGGCTGTAAAACCGCCCAGGAAAGGGCTAGAGGGCTGCAAAAGGCAGCAACATGTAGGTAAATCCCCTGCAAACAAATGTGGATAGGGAAATTAATTAAAATAAAAATTAAATAAATAAAAATTAACCAAAATCAATTGGAGAGAGGTTCCATAGCAGAGAATCTGGCTTCCCGTCACCCACCACTGGAACAGTCCATTCTCAGATATTTAGGCCCCGGCACCCAGGCAGAGGAGAGAGGTCCCGTAACAGACAATCTGGCTTCATGTCAGCAGAGAATCAGTCTTCATGTCATAGCAGAGAATCAGGCTTCACGTCACCCACCACTGTAATAGTCCATTTTCATAAATTTAGGCCCAGCACCCAGGCAGAGGAGAGAGGTCCCGTAACAGACAATCTGGCTTCATGTCAGCAGAGAATCAGTCTTCATATCATAGCAGAGAATCTGGCTTCCCGTTACCCACCACTGGAACAGTCCATTCTCAGATATTTAGGCCCCGGCACCCAGGCAGAGGAGAGAGGTCCCGTAACAGACAATCTGGCTTCATGTCAGCAGAGAATCAGTCTTCATATCATAGCAGAGAATCAGGCTTCACGTCAGCCACCACTGCAACAGTCCATTGTCATAAATTCAGGCCCAGCACCCAGGCAGAGGAGAGAGGTCCCGTAACAGACAATCTGGCTTCATGTCAGCAGAGAATCAGTCTGCATGTCATAGCAGAGAATGAGGCTTCACGTCACCCACCACTGCAACAGTCCATTTTCATAAATTTAGGCCCAGCACCCAGGCAGAGGAGAGAGGTCCCGTAACAGAGGATCTGGCTTCATGTCACCAGAGAATCAGTCTGCATGTCATAGCAGAGAATCAGGCTTCACGTCACCCACCACTGCAACAGTCCATTTTCATAAATTTAGGCCCAGCACCCAGGCAGAGGAGAGAGGTCCCGTAACAGAGGATCTGGCTTCATGTCACCAGAGAATCAGTCTGCATGTCATAGCAGAGAATCAGGCTTCACGTCAGCCACCACTGCAACAATCCATTGGCATATATTTAGGCCTAGCACACAGGCAGAGGAGAGAGGTCCCGTAACAGACAATCTGGCTTCATGTCAGCAGAGAATCAGTCTTCATATCATAGCAGAGAATCAGGCTTCACGTCAGCCACCAATGCAACAGTCCATTGTCAGATATTTAGGCCCAGCACCCAGGCAGAGGAGAGAGGTCCCGTAACAGACGATCTGGCTTCATGTCAGCAGAGAATCAGTCTGCATGTCATAGCAGAGAATGAGGCTTCACGTCACCCACCACTGCAACAGTCCATTTTCATAAATTTAGGCCCAGCACCCAGGCAGAGGAGAGAGGTCCCGTAACAGAGGATCTGGCTTCATGTCACCAGAGAATCAGTCTGCATGTCATAGCAGAGAATCAGGCTTCACGTCACCCACCACTGCAACAGTCCATTGTCATAAATTCAGGCCCAGCACCCAGGCAGAGGAGAGAGGTCCCGTAACAGACAATCTGGCTTCATGTCACCAGAGAATCAGTCTGCATGTCATAGCAGAGAATGAGGCTTCACGTCAGCCACCACTGCAACAATCCATTGGCATATATTTAGGCCTAGCACACAGGCAGAGGAGAGGTTCATTCAACTTTGGGTAGCCTTGCAATATAATGGTAAAATGAAAATAAAAATAGGATTGAATGAGGAAGTGCCCTGGAGTCCAATAATATATGGTTATGGGGAGGTAGTTAATGTCTAATCTGGACAAGGGACGGACAGGTCCTGTGGGATCCATGCCTGGTTCATTTTTATGAACGTCAGCTTGTCCACATTGGCTGTAGACAGGCGGCTGCGTTTGTCTGTAATGACGCCCCCTGCCGTGCTGAATACACGTTCAGACAAAACGCTGGCTGCCGGGCAGGCCAGCACCTCCAAGGCATAAAAGGCTAGCTCTGGCCACGTGGACAATTTAGAGACCCAGAAGTTGAATGGGGCCGAACCATCAGTCAGTACGTGGAGGGGTGTGCACACGTACTGTTCCACCATGTTAGTGAAATGTTGCCTCCTGCTAACACGTTGCGTATCAGGTGGTGGTGCAGTTAGCTGTGGCGTGTTGACAAAAGTTTTCCACATCTCTGCCATGCTAACCCTGCCCTCAGAGGAGCTGGCCGTGACACAGCTGCCTTGGCGACCTCTTGCTCCTCCTCTGCCTTGGCCTTGGGCTTCCACTTGTTCCCCTGTGACATTTGGGAATGCTCTCAGTAGCGCGTCTACCAACGTGCGCTTGTACTCGCGCATCTTCCTATCACGCTCCAGTGCAGGAAGTAAGGTGGGCACATTGTCTTTGTAGCGTGGATCCAGCAGGGTGGCAACCCAGTAGTCCGCACAGGTTAAAATGTGGGCAACTCTGCTGTCGTTGCGCAGGCACTGCAGCATGTAGTCGCTCATGTGTGCCAGGCTGCCCAGGGGTAAGGACAAGCTGTCCTCTGTGGGAGGCGTATCGTCATCGTCCTGCCTTTCCCCCCAGCCACGCACCAGTGATGGACCCGAGCTGCGTTGGGTGCCACCCCGCTGTGACCATGCTTCATCCTCATCCTCCTCCACCTCCTCCTCATCCTCGTCCTCCTCGTCCTCCAGTAGTGGGCCCTGGCTGGCCACATTTGTACCTGGCCTCTGCTGTTGCCAAAAACCTCCCTCTGAGTCACTTCGAAGAGACTGGCCTGAAAGTGCTAAAAATGACCCCTCTTCCTCCTCCTCCTCCTCCTCCTCCTGGGCCACCTCCTCTTCCATCATCGCCCTAAGTGTTTTCTCAAGGAGACATAGAAGTGGTATTGTAACGCTGATAACGGTGTCATCGCCACTGGCCATGTTGGTGGAGTACTCGAAACAGCGCAACAGGGCACACAGGTCTCGCATGGAGGCCTAGTCATTGGTGGTGAAGTGGTGCTGTTCTGTAGTGCGACTGACCCGTGCGTGCTGCAGCTGAAACTCCACTATGGCCTGCTGCTGCTCGCACAGTCTGTCCAGCATGTGCAAGGTGGAGTTCCACCTGGTGGGCACGTCGCATATGAGGCGGTGAGCGGGAAGGCCGAAGTTACGCTGTAGCGCAGACAGGCGAGCAGCGGCAGGATGTGAACGCCGGAAGCGCGAACAGACGGCCCGCACTTTATGCAGCAGCTCTGACATGTCGGGGTAGTTGTGAATGAACTTCTGCACCACCAAATTCAGCACATGCGCCAAGCAAGGGATGTGCGTCAAATTGGCTAGTCCCAGAGCTGCAACGAGATTTCGCCCATTATCACACACCACCAGGCCGGGCTTGAGGCTCACCGGCAGCAACCACTCGTCGGTCTGTTGTTCAATACCCCGCCACAACTCCTGTGCGGTGTGGGGCCTGTCCCCCAAACATATGAGTTTCAGAATGGCCTGCTGACGTTTACCCCGGGCTGTGCTGAAGTTGGTGGTGAAGGTGTGTGGCTGACTGGATGAGCAGGTGGAAGAAGAGGAGGAGGAAGCCGAGAAGGAGGAGGTGGCAACAGGAGGCAAAGAATGTTGCCCTGCGATCCTTGGCGGCGGAAGGACGTGCGCCAAACAGCTCTCCGCCTGGGGCCCAGCTGCCACTACATTTACCCAGTGTGCAGTTAGGGAGATATAGCGTCCCTGGCCGTGCTTACTGGTCCACGTATCTGTGGTTAGGTGGACCTTGCTACAGATGGCGTTGCGCAGTGCACACTTGATTTTATCGGATACTTGGTTGTGCAGGGAAGGCACGGCTCTCTTGGAGAAGTAGTGCCGGCTGGGAACAACATACTGTGGGACAGCAAGCGACATGAGCTGTTTGAAGCTGTCTGTGTCCACCAGCCTAAATGACAGCATTTCATAGGCCAGTAGTTTAGAAATGCTGGCATTCAGGGCCAGGGATCGAGGGTGGCTAGGTGGGAATTTACGCTTTCTATCAAATGTTTGTGAGATGGAGAGCTGAACGCTGGCGTGTGACATGGTTGAGACGCTTGGTGACGGAGGTGGTGGTGGTGGTGTTGGTGGTACATCCCCTGTTTGCTGGGCGGCAGGTGCCAACGTTCCTCCAGAGGCGGAGGAAGAGGCCGAGGCGGCAGCAGCAGAATAGGCCGAGGCGGCAGCAGCAGAAGAGGTAGCAGGGGGAGCCTGAGTGACTTCCTTGGTTTTAAGGTGTTTACTCCACTGCAGTTCATGCTTTGCATGCAGGTGCCTGGTCATGCAGGTTGTGCTCAGGTTCAGAACGTTAATGCCTCGCTTCAGGCTCTGATGGCACAGCGTGCAAACCACTCGGGTCTTGTCGTCAGCACATTGTTTGAAGAAGTGCCATGCCAGGGAACTCCTTGAAGCTGCCTTTGGGGTGCTCGGTCCCAGATGGCGGCGGTCAGTAGCAGGCGGAGTCTCTTGGCGGCGGGTGTTCTGCTTTTGCCCACTGCTCCCTCTTTTGCTACGCTGTTGGCTCGGTCTCACCACTGCCTCTTCCTCCGAACTGTGAAAGTCAGTGGCACGACCTTCATTCCATGTGGGGTCTAGGACCTCATCGTCCCCTGCATCGTCTTCCACCCAGTCTTGATCCCTGACCTCCTGTTCAGTCTGCACACTGCAGAAAGACGCAGCAGTTGGCACCTGTGTTTCGTCATCATCAGAGACATGCTGAGGTGGTATTCCCATGTCCTCATCATCAGGAAACATAAGTGGTTGTGCGTCAGTGCATTCTATGTCTTTCACCGCTGGGGAAGGGCTAGGTGGATGCCCTTGGGAAACCCTGCCAGCGGAGTCTTCAAACAGCATAAGAGACTGCTGCATAACTTGAGGCTGAGACAGTTTCCCTGGTATGCATGGGGGTGATGTGACAGACTGATGGGGTTGGTTTTCAGGCGCCATCTGTGCGCTTTCTGCAGAAGACTGGGTGGGAGATAATGTGAACGTGCTGGATCCACTGTCGGCCACCCAATTGACTAATGCCTGTACCTGCTCAGGCCTTACCATCCTTAGAACGGCATTGGGCCCCACCATATATCGCTGTAAATTCTGGCGGCTACTGGGACCTGAGGTAGTTGGTACACTAGGACGTGTGGATGTGGCAGAACGGCCACGTCCTCTCCCAGCACCAGAGGGTCCACTAACACCACCACGACCATGTCCACGTCCGCGTCCCTTACTAGATGTTTTTCTCATTGTTATGGTTCACCACAACAACAAATATATTATTTGGCCCAATGTATTGTATTCAAATTCAGCGGGATATAAATTTGAGGCCTAGTATTTAGGCGCTGGGTGACCGGTATGGATTTAGTGACAGAATTAGACTTGGAAATGCACAGAAGCGTGTGTGTGAAGTTATTCTGAATGACCCTATGTGCACCTTGAATATTATATACCCTTTTTGGGATCGATTTCAAATAGCTCTGATATAGCAGAAACCACTAAATTATGAAATTGCTAAATTGGGAATTGTATTTCAACCCAGAACAAAAAATGTGCTTTGACGGACACTAAATATCTTGCCCAGCAACAACAGTACAGCGGTAACGAGAGATTTAGCAGGATATAAATTTGAGGCCTAGTATTTAGGCGCTGGGTGACAGGTATGGGTTTAGTGACAGAATTAGACTTGAAAATACACAGTAGCGGGTGTGTGTGAAGTTATTCTGAATGACCCAATGTGCACCTTGAATATTATATACCCTTTTAGGGATAGATTTCAAATAGCTCTGATATAGCAGAAACCACTAAATTATGAAATTGCTAAATTGGGAATTGTACTTCAACCCAGAACAAAAAATGTGCTTTGACGGACACTAAATATCTTTCCAAGCAACAACAGTACAGCGGTAACGAGAGATTTAGCAGGATATAAATTTGAGGCCTAGTATTTAGGCGCTGGGTGACAGGTATGGGTTTAGTGACAGAATTAGACTTGGAAATACACAGTAGCGGGTGTGTGTGAAGTTATTCTGAATGACCCAATGTGCACCTTGAATATTATATACCCTTTTAGGGATAGATTTCAAATAGCTCTGATATAGCAGAAACCACTAAATTATGAAATTGCTAAATTGGGAATTGTACTTCAACCCAGAACAAAAAATGTGCTTTGACGGACACTAAATAACTTTCCCAGCTACAACAGGACAGCGGTAACGAGAGATTTAGCGGGATATAAATTTGAGGCCTAGTATTTAGGCGCTGGGTGACAGGTATGGGTTTAGTGACAGAATTAGACTTGGAAATACACAGTAGCGGGTGTGTGTGAAGTTATTCTGAATGACCCTATGTGCACCTTCAATATGATCTACCCTTTTAGGGATAGATTTCAAATAGCTCTGATATAGCAGAAACCACTAAATTATGAAATTGCTAAATTGGGAATTGTATTTCAACCCAGAAGAAAAAATGTGCTTTGACGGACACTAAATAACTTTCCCAGCTACAACAGGACAGCGGTAACGAGAGATTTAGCAGGATATAAATTTGAGGCCTAGTATTTAGGCGCTGGGTGACAGGTATGGGTTTAGTGACAGAATTAGACTTGAAAATACACAGTAGCGGGTGTGTGTGAAGTTATTCTGAATGACCCAATGTGCACCTTGAATATTATATACCCTTTTAGGGATAGATTTCAAATAGCTCTGATATAGCAGAAACCACTAAATTATGAAATTGCTAAATTGGGAATTGTACTTCAACCCAGAACAAAAAATGTGCTTTGACGGACACTAAATATCTTTCCAAGCAACAACAGTACAGCGGTAACGAGAGATTTAGCAGGATATAAATTTGAGGCCTAGTATTTAGGCGCTGGGTGACAGGTATGGGTTTAGTGACAGAATTAGACTTGGAAATACACAGTAGCGGGTGTGTGTGAAGTTATTCTGAATGACCCAATGTGCACCTTGAATATTATATACCCTTTTAGGGATAGATTTCAAATAGCTCTGATATAGCAGAAACCACTAAATTATGAAATTGCTAAATTGGGAATTGTACTTCAACCCAGAACAAAAAATGTGCTTTGACGGACACTAAATAACTTTCCCAGCTACAACAGGACAGCGGTAACGAGAGATTTAGCGGGATATAAATTTGAGGCCTAGTATTTAGGCGCTGGGTGACAGGTATGGGTTTAGTGACAGAATTAGACTTGGAAATACACAGTAGCGGGTGTGTGTGAAGTTATTCTGAATGTCCCTATGTGCACCTTCAATATGATCTACCCTTTTAGGGATAGATTTCAAATAGCTCTGATATAGCAGAAACCACTAAATTATGAAATTGCTAAATTGGGAATTGTATTTCAACCCAGAACAAAAAATGTGCTTTGACGGACACTAAATAACTTTCCCAGCTACAACAGGACAGCGGTAACGAGAGATTTAGCAGGATATAAATTTGAGGCCTAGTATTTAGGCGCTGGGTGACAGGTATGGGTTTAGTGACAGAATTAGACTTGAAAATACACAGTAGCGGGTGTGTGTGAAGTTATTCTGAATGACCCAATGTGCACCTTGAATATTATATACCCTTTTAGGGATAGATTTCAAATAGCTCTGATATAGCAGAAACCACTAAATTATGAAATTGCTAAATTGGGAATTGTACTTCAACCCAGAACAAAAAATGTGCTTTGACGGACACTAAATAACTTTCCCAGCTACAACAGGACAGCGGTAACGAGAGATTTAGCAGGATATAAATTTGAGGCCTAGTATTTAGGCGCTGGGTGACAGGTATGGGTTTAGTGACAGAATTAGACTTGAAAATACACAGTAGCGGGTGTGTGTGAAGTTATTCTGAATGACCCAATGTGCACCTTGAATATTATATACCCTTTTAGGGATAGATTTCAAATAGCTCTGATATAGCAGAAACCACTAAATTATGAAATTGCTAAATTGGGAATTGTACTTCAACCCAGAACAAAAAATGTGCTTTGACGGACACTAAATAACTTTCCCAGCTACAACAGGACAGCGGTAACGAGAGATTTAGCGGGATATAAATTTGAGGCCTAGTATTTAGGCGCTGGGTGACCGGTATGGATTTAGTGACAGAATTAGACTGGGATATGGCCAAAAAATAACCACACTATTGCTGGTTAAATGCACTTGGTGACGGGCGCAGCTTGCCCCTGATGTAGTATATGGCCAAAAAATGAACAGACTATTGCTGGTTAAATGCACTTGGTGTCACAGCTTGACCAACCACACTACTGAGGGTTAAATGCACTTGGTGACGGGCGCAGCTTGCCCCTGATGTAGTATATGGCCAAAAAATAAACAGACTATTGCTGGTTAAATGCACTTGGTGTGACAGCTTCACCCTGATGTAGGCTTTAGCCAGAAAACAACCACACCATTGAGGGTTAAATGCACTTGGTGACAGGCGCAGCTTGCCCCTGATTTTGTATATGGCCAAAAAATGAACAGACTATTGCTGGTTAAATGCACTTGGTGTGACAGCTTCACCCTGATGTAGGCTTTAGCCAAAAAACAACCACACCATTGAGGGTTAAATGCACTTGGTGACAGGCGCAGCTTGCCCCTGATTTTGTATATGGCCAAAAAATGAACAGACTATTGCTGGTTAAATGCACTTGGTGTGACAGCTTCACCCTGATGTAGGCTTTAGCCAAAAAACAACCACACCATTGAGGGTTAAATGCACTTGGTGACAGGCGCAGCTTGCCCCTGATTTTGTATATGGCCAAAAAATGAACAGACTATTGCTGGTTAAATGCACTTGGTGTGACAGCTTCACCCTGATGTAGGCTTTAGCCAAAAAACAACCACACCATTGAGGGTTAAATGCACTTGGTGACAGGCGCAGCTTGCCCCTGATTTTGTATATGGCCAAAAAATGAACAGACTATTGCTGGTTAAATGCACTTGGTGTGACAGCTTCACCCTGATGTAGGCTTTAGCCAAAAAACAACCACACCATTGAGGGTTAAATGCACTTGGTCGCAGCTTGTGCTGGCGCACCACAAGACACAAAATGGCCGCCGATCACCCCAGAAAAATGTGACTGACAAACGGTCTGGGCAGCCTAAAAACAGTGAGCAATTGAGGATCAGCAGCTCAATGATCCACAGCTGCAGATCGATCAGTTAATCAAGTCCTTTGGAGGAGTTAATCTGCCTAATCTCGCCCTACTGTCGCAGCCGCAACCTCTCCCTACGCTAATCAGAGCAGAGTGACGGGCGGCGCTATGTGACTCCAGCTTAAATAGAGGCTGGGTCACATGGTGCTCTGGCCAATCACAGCCATGCCAATAGTAGGCATGGCTGTGATGGCCTCTTGGGGCAAGTAGTATGACGCTTGTTGATTGGCTGCTTTGCAGCCTTTCAAAAAGCGCCAAGAAAGCGTCACAAAAGCGCCAAGAAAGCGACGAACACCGAACCCGAACCCGGACTTTTACGAAAATGTCCGGGTTCGGGTCCGTGTCACGGACACCCCAAAATTCGGTACGAACCCGAACTATACAGTTCGAGTTCGCTCATCCCTAGTCCCAAGTGAAATATTGCAAAACACTTCTATTTAGCCAGTTCAAATGGCAGTATACCAGAGTATTGCTGAGGTCTTAAAAAATCAGGGGCAAAAGCCTCAAGGAAATGTATCAAAAATGATGTAAAGGAAAACAGGCTTAGTTGCCCAAAGCAACCAATCAGATTCCACCTTTCATTTTTCAGAGCTCTGTTGAAAAGATATGATTGGTTGCTATGGGCTACTAAGAGAGTTTGTCCTTTACATCAGTTTTGATAAATCTCTCCATAAATTTATATCTGTATATAGTTGTCAAGTAGTGATTAAATTGAATCACTGCCTGTGGTCTATGAGACTAAACTGCCGCCTGAGGTGAGATGTGGCCCTGAAAAAGGCCAATGGAAGGAGGCCCCCTTAGCGATGGGCGCCCTGGGCAATCACCCAGTTTGACCTCCCCATAACGCTGGCCTTGGCCTCCTTTCATCTCTCCTTCCCTCTTCTGTCTCCTCCTCTCTTCTTCCCTGCTCTCCCCTCTTCTTTTCGTCTCTCCCCTACTCTCTTTTCCGGTCTCCTCCTCTCCCCTCCTTTCTTCTCCTCACCTCTCTTCTCTCCATTCCTTTCTCTTCTCCTCTCCCCTTCTCTCTCTTCTAGGTTTACACTGCATTTACAATTGTATGCGCGTAGTGCCTTGATATTTTAGTATCTAGGGTTGCACAGTTCCACAGAAATGGTGTTTTATAAATCAGTACTAAAATTAATGGTCTAAGACATTTTGGAAGCAGGTTTTCTATCATATAAATGAAATGAGTCTGACTAGTGATCTGTTACTTTTGTGATCATAGCTCATGGGTAGCATAGCACCAATGAGGCAACTTCTAGGCCTATTGTTACTGAGTACATGAGCTTATTAAAATATTTCTGGGGGTGATTGACAGCTTTCCGCCATTAATGTAAGAACGACTACTTTCCCAGGAGAAGGTGATGACAGATTAAGACAAACACATCTCTGACTCTACAGTACACAGGTGAATAAATGGACTTTCTGCTGAGAGGCATCTTCTAATAACATTGCTTGCAGCAGCAGAAATGCCTCCGAGCGCTGTCCCCCAGTGTCAAAAAATGCCAAAAGGGCCACTTCTAATTGATGGAGCTGGCAAGAAGGGTTTGTCCACGCCATCCTATTTCTGCAATGGATAACCGCCAATATCAGAGCTCATCACCCCCTCACATTGTAAATAGCAATACATCAATCCATACAGAAATTTGTCTCCTCTCTAAGCTATACCAATAAATATCTCGTATGGAAACACTCCAGTAAAGTAGCTCAGTTTCCATGGTAACAAGTTAATATGAGCTTAATTCAGATACAGTGAGGTGAAGATGTCATATCTCCTTGAAAAACACTGCGGAAAAGGAATAAAGTTTTCCTGGTGGCATGACCGTCAAGGTGAGCTCCGAAAATCCACCTAACATGGTTCAATTTCTGACTGCTTCGTCCATTATTGCCCATAGCATCAGACAACTTGGTGCGGTATACGCTGTAGCATACATAGGCTTAGATGTAGCAGAGCTGAATTAATCCTATAACAGCCTCTTTTGTGACAGCATTAACTTAGGGGTTAAAGGGACCCTGTCATGAACTTTATGCTGACCGTACTGATGGCAGTATAAAGTAGTGACAAAAATACTGATTTCAGCTGTGTGTCACACATCAGCTAAAAGTAAGTGGTTGCTGAGAACCAGCAACATAATCATTGCAGCCCAGGCCTTGAAAAGAGTCACATCTACCTGAGAAGAGTCCTGGTTATTATAATCTCCTGCTCTCTCCCCCATCTTCTGATGATTGGCAGTTCTCTCCTAGAGAGAAAGGGAGAAAACTAGGTAGAAGACTGTCAGTCATCAGCAGATGGGCAGGAGAGCAGGAATTCATGAATAACCAGGACTCTTCTCAGGTAGATGTGACTCTTTTCAAGGCCTGGGCTGTAATGATTATGATGCTCATTCTCAGCAACCACTTACTTTTAGCTGATGAGTGACACACCGCGGACATCAGCATATCTGTCGCTACTTTATACTGCCCTCAGTACGGTCAGCATAAAGTTGATGACAGGTTCCCTTTAATGTATCAAGATGTCATTTTTTGAACTGATGTTTTGCAATGTTTGCTTTTTTAAAGCCTTTTTTGTGACAAATTTACAAACTGTTGAATACCATTTGTTAAGCTTGTCACGCAAATTACCTTGTGATTTTTTGGTCTAAACTCTATTTATTATGAGGGCCAGTTAAGACGTCACGTTTCCACCTCAAAATCAGCTCCAAAAATGTCTAACAAAACCTACTATTCATTTCAGTGGGAATAAAAGCAGCAGCTTGGGCCTGAGGCTGTGCTGACTCTCCCATCGAAAGGAATGGGTAACCTTAAAAAAAAAACTCTATGTACATGTATGAGTGTTTTTTTGTGAGGTTTTTGGTATTTTTTTTTTGTGAGGTTTTTGGTATGCATCGATTGGTTTAAAATATAAAATAAAAGCATTGAAAAATGCACTAGAAAGGTGCGATAATGCTGTGAATTTTATAGCCCTGAAGATCACATCAGTATATATGCCACCAGGAGACTGGAGTACACTTTTGTATTTATGTTATTATAGAAAATGCATGCTGGTCAAGTTACACCTCTGGCTGGAAGGAAGGGGTTAAGTCAAGAATTTGGCATGGAGGGCGAGGGTGCCGTTTAAATTTTTGCCTCAGGCAGCATGAAGGCTATGTGCTTGCCTGCCCCTGGCCACAAAGCTCTGAAGGAAAGGGGGGACCAAAATTACCTCTTGAACCAGGGCCCGTGAGCCTTTAGCTACGCACCTGCTCCAGGTAGTATGTGTACCAGACTTTCAAATCTACAAAAGCTATGAGCTGAAGTACATTCAAACTATCATTTATGGCAGTTTCACACATGTGCGTCCACTTTTATGGGACTGCAGAGGACAACGCTCACTGCAGTCTCACAAAAGCGAAAGAAGCAGTATAAACACATATGCACCGCCACTCTATTCTCATGGGACAGTTCGGCAGCACTAGACTCCCATTCTCTGGATTCCTGCATTCTGACCCCAAGTGATCAAACACTTATCCCCTGTCCTGTGGATAGTAGAGACTGCTGGTATTCAGGAACAGGGCTTAGGATAAGAGAGATACCACCGGCACAACCCCTTTAAGATTAATGTTATCCATAATCTGAACCTCTCACTCCCATCGCCAAAAGTTTTTTTTGAGCTCCACAAGTTCTCTGGAAGGCACTAACCCAGACAGACCAGGTATCCACAGTTTTAAGTGTGCCCTAAAAACACATATTTTTTTGGCAACCCTATCACATGCCCTAATCTAACTCTTCTCCATTTACACCAGTTTCACTATTCCTCAGAACCTATACCTTCATCCATCAGTAAACCCATGAACTCAAGTACACTTCATATCTGTACATACATAGATACTGTCTGGTGATTGGCTCATGCAGCTTTATGTGTAGTACTGTTTTATAAGAGATCACCATAGAAACCAAGTCAGTTCTACTTTACACCAGTTTGATAAATCTCCCCCACTATACAGTACATAAAGGAGGCACATATAAGAGGCACTATATGCAAAGGGGACACATATAAGAGGCACAATACATAAAAGGAGCATAAAAGAGGCACCATACATAAAGGGAACACATATGAGGCACCATAAAAGGGGCGCATAAAAGAGGCGCTGTACATAAAGGGGCCTCATATGGCACTATACATAAAGGGGGCTCACATAAGAGGTGCTATACATAAAGGGGGCACTTATGAGATTCTGTACATAAAGGATCACATGTAAGAGGCTATATACAGTGAGGAACAGAAGTATTTGAACACCCTGCGATTTTGCAAGTTCTCCCACTTAGATATCATGGAGGGGTCTAAAATTTACATTATAGGTGCGTTCCCACTCTAAGAGACAGAATAAAAAAAATCAGGAAATCACATTGTATGATTTTTTTAAGAATGTATTTGTCTTGCACTGCTGAGCATAAGTGTTTGAACACAGAGAAAATCTGTGTTAATACTTGGTACAGAAGCCTTTGTTTGCAATTACAGAGGTCAAACGTTTCCTGTAGTTCTTGACCAGGTTTGCACACACTGCAACAGGGATTTTGGCCCACTCCTCCACACAGATCTCCTCTAGATCTTTCAGGTTTCAGGGCTGTTACTGTGCAACACGGAGTTTCAGCTCCCTCCAAAGATGTTCTATTGGATTTAGGTCTGGAGACTGGCTAGGCCACTCCAGAACCTTGATATGCTTCTTACGGAGCCACTCCTTGGTTATCCTGGCTGTGTGCTTCGGGTCATTGGAAGAGCCAGCCATGACCCATCTTCAATGCTCTGACTGAGGGAAGGAGGTTGTTGCTCAAAATCTCACAATAAAGGGCCCCATTCATCCTCTCCTTAATACAGTGCAGTCGTCCTGTCCCCTTTGCAGAAAAGCACCCCCAAAGCATGATGTTCCCACCCCCATGCTTCACAGTAGGGATGGTGTTTTAGGGAAGCAACTCATCCTTCTTTTTCTTCCAAACACGACAAGTAAAGTTTAGACCAAAAGGTTCTACTTTGGTTTCATCTGACCACATGACTTTCTCCCATGCATCCTCTGGAGCATCCAGATGGTCATTGGCAAACTTCAGACGGGCCTAGACATGTTGCATGAATGCATGATTTGAAACCATGACGGCATAGTGTTCTACCGACAGTGACCTTTGAAACTGTGGTCCCAGCTCTCTTCAGGTCATTGACCAGCTCCTCCCTTGTAGTTTGGGCTGATTCCTCACCTTATTATCAGTGATACCCCACGAGGTGAGATCTTGCATGGAGCCCCAGTCCAAGGGAGACTGAGAGTCGTCTTTAGCCTCTTCCATTTTCTAACAATTGCTCCAACAGTTGATCTACTTTCACCAAGCTGCTTGGCAATTGCCCCGTAGCCCTTTCCAGCCTAGTGGAGGTCCACAATTTTGTCTCTGGTGTCTTTTGATAGCTCTTTGATCTTGCCCATGGTAGTAGTTGGCGTCTGACTGACTGTGGGGTGGACAGGTGTCTTTAAAGAGCTCAGACAGGTGCTACTAAGTTAGATTAATGAGTGGAGTAGAGGTGGACTTTTTAAAGGTATATTAACAGGTCTTTGAGAGCCAGAATTCTTTCTGTTTCTCAGGTGTTTAAATACTTATGCTCAGCAGTGCAAGACAAATACATTATTTCAAAATAGTACAATGTGATTTCCTTAATTAGTTTTTTAAATTCTGTCTATCAGAGTAGGAATGCACCTACAATGTGAATTTCAGACCCCTCCATGATTTCTAAGTGAGAGAACTTGCAAAATCGCAGGGTGTTTAAAAACTTCTGGTCCTCACTGTGTATATATATATATAAATATATACACACACACAAGAGCTACAAAGCATGAGGCACAATATATGGGTTTCACAGAGTGTGTGGCACTACTTATAAGGGGCTCTATATACAGGGGGCACAGAACATGTGTAACTACCATTAGTCTGTGGCACAGCGTATGCTGCTATTATATTTATGGCCATGCGTGTGGCACTAAGAGGAGTTTCTTAGAGTACAGGGTACCAATTTGTTGGTAAAGTGAGACGCTGAGGACATCTTCTCTGAAAAATCTACAGAGACAAGTAGTGGCCAGGAGATATCATCATGGTGGTCTGAACTGGATGGAGAAGAACTCAGGAGGAGACGTCACCTGTAAGTCAGTAAATGCAAGTGCTTATTCTGCCACTGGCTGCGTCTGATGAGTGCTGTATTCCCCTGGATGATCTACAGCTGATGATGAGTGGTAGCATACAGGTCTATGAAACAACTCCCAGCATCCCTTTATACCTGTTAAGGCCATACTGGGAGCTGTAGTTTTACATCGTGAAAGCTTATATCACAAGGGCTGACCTGACTACTTAAATGATATTTGTATTGAACTTTTTAAATCTGGTGATGTATATCTGCACTGCACATGGTTCTGGTGCTGTATTTATGTAGTGAACTTGGTTCTGGAGTTGTATTTGACTTATGAGCTTAGTTATTGTGCTGTATTTGACCTATGGGTTTGGTTCCGGTGCTGTATTCATGCAGTGAACATGGTTCTGGTGCTATGTTTGAATTATAGGCTTGGTTCTGGTGATGTATGTATGTAACTTGGTTCTTGCTCTGTATTTGTGTGTTAAACGTGCATCTGATGCTATACTTTGATCTAATACTATCCATTTACATCTGCGTTCGGGCCACTGCCACAGATTCTGTCAAAAAGACGGAACAAAAAAGTTCTGCATGCAATACTTTTTTTTGTCCGGTAAAAAAGCTGCAGCACCTGAGCAGACCCCATAATAGTCAATGGAGTCTCTTCAGCTCTGTTAGTTTTGTATGTATGTAGAAGATATTATATTTACTGTATAGTACAAACTTGCCAACTCACCTGAAACATCCGGGAGGCTTCAGAAAAAGAGAAGACCTCCCAGATGGATTAGTAAACCCCCTGCACAGGGCATGGAGGACACATCATGAAAGGGGGTGGAGTCTCAGGAAAAGGCATGTGTTCGCACCTGAAAAAATTAGGTGGTGCTTTTCGTGCGCCACACTTTTTCATATCCTACAAACCACTTGCCATGTTAACATTGGCAAGTGTAATAATATACGGTGCACACTGCACTGAAAATTCTTCCTCTGGTTTACTCCAAATCAGTGTATTAGTCTTACTAAATGTCTTCTGTTATGTGTTGGAGAAGGAGTTTTGTGTTCGTTAGTGGCCCCCAAACAATGGAGTGCTCCATGCTCAATGGACCCATAATCTGGCCCTGGTGGCCGTAACCATCAAAACAAGCAGTGTATAACGTACTTTAATGTGTCAGCAAAGGAGACAATATGGAGAATCCAAATACATTAATAAGTGCCTTGTATTAACTTTCTCTACATGATAAATGTCATTTGCTGAAGACAACCCCTTTAAAGGTATGTACAGTATAACAGAACAATATTTCAATAAAACCTACATTATGGCAGACAGTTATCATATTGTTATTCCCCACTAAAAGGTATTATGTTCTTTCACCTAATTCCCTACCCCTCAACCTCTGAGCCCCATAACAAGTGCTATGGCTGCTATGGCTATAGTGACACCCATGGTAATTACACATTTTTCTGTATATGTACCCTCTGATTTGTAAAATATTGTGCAATAAGTCAGTTCTATACAAAAATGATGATGATTATTATTATTACTACCTACAACCCACTACTATTACAATGCGTATAGTGACCTTTGCGCCTTTGATCTACTTGACTTTGTTACATCTGCAAACGGTGACATCCCCGCTGGCATGTACGTTTTGTAACTAGAAGGTCCTATTTCCATGTAGACATCCCTTGCCTTTTCTTTTAATAGATACTGTTTAGTTTTCTGAAGCATCCCGGAGCCTCTTCTAGCGCCTCCATGCTCTGGAGTGCTTTATGAGTGCAGATGTTCTCCGACAGCCTTGTAATGTCTCACTTCAGCCGTGAGCGATACCCAGAAAAAAAAGAGTTAAGGCGGCTTCTCATAGCTTCAAAGCAAGTAAGAGTCTCCTCTCGCAAATAAATTGGATATTTGGCAGCCATCAGGGTAACAGCTTTGCTGTTCTCATCTTATTCCAGATAATTAGTGGTGTCAACAGCGTTCGATTCCATTTGAACACATCCTATGGAATTACTAATGTAACCCTGGTATGTAAGCAGATATTCATTAGAAAGTCCCTTTCTTTGCTTAATGCAATAGACTCCTGTTATTTTCCACTTAAACATTCATTATGTATAAAAAGAAAGACAACATCATCAACTTTAGTTACAAGTATTCCAACAGCAGTGATTATGTGCCGGCTGTCACCAATATAGCGAACATTGCTAGAAGCACGGTAAGGCTGAGTTCACACGGTGAGATTTCCGCGCAGGTGCAATGCGGGAGGTGAACGCATTGCACCCGCACTGAATCTGGACCTATTCATTTCTATTGGGCTGTGCACATGAGCTGTGATTTTCACGCATGAAAATCACAGCACACTCTATATTGTGCGTTTATCATGCAACGCAGGCCCCATAGAAGTGAATGGGGCTGAGTGAAAATTGCAAGCATCCGCAATCAAGTGCGGATGCGGTGCGATTCTCATGCATGGTTGCTAAGATGACAGTCTATTCACTGTATTATTTTCCCTTATAACATCGTTATAAGGGAAAATAATAGCATTCTTTAATACAGAATGCTTAGTAGGTGGTCAATTGAGGGTTAAAAAAATAAAAAAAATTATTAACTCACCTTCTCCTCTAGATCGTGTAGCTGCCGGTCTCTTCTTACTTCTTTAATCATGAGCTGCCGGCTAAAGGACCTGTGGTGACATCACATCACATGGTCCAATCACATGGTCCATCACCGTGGTGATGGACCATGTGATTGGACCATGTGATCTGACGTCACCACAGGTCTTTTAGCCAGCAGCTCATGATTAAAGAAGTAAGAAGAGAACGGCAGCTAAGCGATCAAGAGGAGAAGGAACTGATTGGATGGACATACTGATTGGATGGACATACCATAACAGAGACCGCTTTCTACAGATCTGGCAGCCTTGGCTGCACTATAGAGTGGACTACCTGAATTCACTGCAGCCCGGAACTACTTAATCTACGAAAGGCGAGAGGTCCATCCTGACCACTTTTTGAAACCCCTCCCCCCCCCCTCCTCCCAACTCACCTGTCTTTTTCTCTCACTGGTAGGTTTTGACCAGAACTGATATGTTTGAAGATTTGGTTGATGCAGTAAGCTATAGCTTCATTCTCAAACGTTATGCGGACTGTAGTTTATTACATGAGGTGACACAGTGTTAGGGCCGTTAGCTCTGTTCACTTGTTATTGTAAGATCATTTATCTAATGGGACTATTTGGTCTTAGATGAGTGGTTACCTCGTGATTACATGTATTGTTAGGCTATGCCCTTGACGATGTATGCCTTGCTTCCATAACGATGTGAGTCACTCAACTTTGGATTGCTTTATTGAATTACGATCTTTGTTTGTCTAATAAAAAGAGATTTCAAACAATATATTGTCTATATCATGGCACAAAGTTAAAGGGGTAGAGCAGATTCAAGTAAAATAATTTTGTTACATAGTAATACCAAGGACCCGAATACTTTGTAATTAACATAATTTAGGAGGCTACATAATATATGTGCATTGTATCTGAGCACAGGACTATGAGATAATAGACTCTGAGCTGTCAATCTCACTGAAGCTCCACCCACTGCTCACGTAATGCACACAACAACCAACATCACACGTCTGTCCTTATTATGTGATAACACAACATATTCCAAATGTGTAATACACCAGGATGAGAGCAAAAAAACAAACAAAAAAAAAATGTTTACGCTCCTCACCCAGTCCTGCTGGCATTCAATCTCTCCCAAATAGTTATTGTCAACCTGCACAGATGATCCCCCGAATCTGCGGTGGCAAAGAAGTTTCATACAATAAATTTTGATGTAATCCAGCGCCTTGATAAAAACTTCATGGCATCCTTGGCAACACGTTTCACACATATTGCTCTTTATCAAACCATAGTGAGGACATGATTATGGTTAATTGCTTTTGGCATCTGACACACCTCTGAGACGGACTGGCCATCCAATCTAGGACTGCATCTTACAATTGGGAGCTGCAGAAAGAGAGTTTTCATGCCTGTGGTCATTTGGAAAGATTTCATGGAATGTCTAGAGAGAGACTTAGAGGGGGACATCATACTGCCTAACCCTAAAACTTTCTAGAGAATTACTGCCTTTTAAAATACTTGAATGTGGTGCCTAATACTTATATTTGTACTGCAACCTTCGTCCTCTATTCAGTAAAGAGAGACTTTATTCTAACCAAGCAGGAGTCATCACTGCCTCCACCATCCGCTGGACTTTGTGACTCCAGCGACCATCAGGCAGGAGCCCCCAGTCCAGGATGGACCCTGGGGGGAACAAAGGGTGCTGCAGCCACAGCCTAGGGGAGAGCTGAAGGGGGACCAGCCACCATGAGGACTACTTTGCAACTTAGGACTTAACCTATAGGCGTCCCTAATCCAAATCCTAATCAATGCCTCTTGATACTCAGATACAGCCAGGACTTGAGAAGAGCATAATGACATAACAACTGGAAAGTCTCAAGGAAAGAAGCAAACAGGATAGCAATGGATGAGAGAGATGGAGTATGGCAATTGAACAGATGGCAAATGACTATGGAATACAGGTGGAAATCAATGAATGCAGGTAAGAGGAATAAACCTCGTAGAAGCAGACCCTGAATTGCTAGGTACAACTAGACAGCAGAAAAATTACACAGCTGAAACAGAAAGCAGAAATGTGGACCCACAACAAATACAACTGCAATGCCATGGAATCACGAATACCAGGATGCCCTTGAAGAAACCCAATGAACAAGGATTTCAGATTTTGAAAACAGCTGCACATAGGATTGATTATACCTGGCAAAAAGGCCCATCCACAAAAGCCCATCCACAGTTTTGTGTAGTTTCTTACAGCATTTTTGGCCTTACGATTCAGCTTAACCCAAGTCTAAATAGTTTGACAATCTATACTTAAAAAAACTGTCAAATTATGCATACCCAAATAAAAATAAGGGCCCACTGGGTTTTTATCAAAAATGTATTAGGTTCCCACTAGATCAGTCAAATAACATAACTGATTTTGAAGCAGAAATGTTTAATAGCAACAAGACATTAAAGGGATTGTCTGGCATAGGAGCCAAAAGCCCCTATGGAATGTGTGCCCCATAAAAAACAACACTAACCTTTTCAGGATCCCACCTTGCATTGTTTCCCCATTCCTGGCTCCACAGGACCAGGAAGTTGCTTGAACTCATGATCACACTGATGGGTCACAGTATCTAGCCACTTTCTGATCCTATGGGGACTACAAGCATCTGGGAATGGAGCAATGGTGTGGATAAAGGGAAAATGTGTTTTTTTATAGTGCGCATGTTAGGATCATAGAGTTGCTAACTCCTAGACTAGACAACCCCTTTAAGCTCAAGCTCATTGTACAGGATGCAAAGTACTGAATCATATCACAGGTTAAAGTGTCCACGACCACTATCATCTATGATCTAAACTAGCCAATGTATTTGATGATCCATGTATTAGATTTGCAAAGATGAACAGCCACATTCAAACATGAGCTCTCCATAGTCAATAGTGAACCTCTGTTGACCCATTGAACCCATCAGAGATCATGAATCATGCTTTCATTTCTTTTTTGTTTGGTGTGGAGCTGTTTTTTTCTTACAAGAATCACCATTGCAATCATCTAGAAAAACAAGGATAGCAGAATGGAGCTACTTTGTACCATGGTAAGGGGTTAATAAGTGACGGGGGGGGGGTGTAGTGTAGTGTAGTGGTGTTTGGTGCTACTTTACAGAGCTACCTGTGTCCTCTGGTGGTCGATCCAAACAAAAGGGACCACCAGAGGACCAGGTAGCAGGTATATTAGACGCTGTTATCAAAACAGCGTCTAATATACCTGTTAGGGGTTAAAAAAATCGCATCTACAGCCTGCCAGCAAGCGATGGCCACTGGCAGGCTGTAGATCCTGTCTCTTACCGGCCGATCCTGTGAACGCGCGCGCCACAGGAAGTCACGCGTCTCGCGAGATGACGCGTAGACGCGTGACTCTGCCTGGGACAGCCGCCTCCGGACCGCGATCCTGCGTTAGGCGGTCCGGAGGCGGTTAATTGTTTATTTTTTGCATATCAACTATTCTCTGTATTTCCTTTAGTCTAAATAAGACTGAGAAGATCCAATCCTTCAAAACAAAAGCATCTCCAATCCTCCTTGGTTTAATTATTAACTGTTTCTTTGCTGTTTTCATATTTTCACCTCAGGAGGGGCACACAATCTTTAAAGCAGTCTACTCTAATGATTCTGCAGATTTCCTGCAATTTTCCATATTGGCTGAGGATATTTCATTATGGTGTCTCAATCTCATTTTTATTTTTTTTTGCTGGTGTTTATGATTCTGCCGGGCTGCTCCAGTCGGTGGCAGTTTTGTTGAAGCTATGGGTTGCCTGCCATCTTCTAATCATCCAGCGGGAGTGTTGTTTGGGCTGGTTACACGGAGAGTTAAAATGAGGTTTATTTACAATGGGAAATAGAGCAGAAGAGGCCCGCTGGTGCAGAAACGGAACATGTGAAGGTTACTTGTACTGTGCCTGCCAGAGCCCAAACTGTATTACCTACTTGCTGCTTGAGAGGCACTCGAATTCTCACTATATAATGCAGAAAATGGTGTAGCCGTCAGGGAGCTCTTCTTCCATAACTATCAAGCCTTTTTCTCTCCTCTTTGCCCCCTCTATGTGCGCCCTTCCTTGTTTCTGTCATAACTAGGTGAAAGTTAAAGATTATAGCACATGACATTGTTTTCATGGAGGCATCAGGGAGAACAAGACCAAAATTCAATACGACACGTATTTCGAGAATGCGAGACATGTTTTCCTTCCATCTAAAAATTAATTTTTACTGCCAAATCTCAAGGACATCGAGCAGAAACAGCATGCATTTCAAAGCCCGATGCTTTCCCTTTCAGTAATCTTCAACACAGCAAAATTCTTACAAGAGAAGAGCCAAGAGGTTTAACACTTTGATGAAAAAACTGCACTTGTTATCCTAAGATGCCCCGGTCACTGGTGTCTTTCCTGCTCAGCGGCCATGCAGGAAACTTCCCTGTCTAAGTCAGCATGGACAAGTGTTTTATTTTTTCAATTAGAGAAATAATTATTACAAGGACTTTTGCCAATTTCCACTTCGTACCTATGCTTGATGCTGTAAATTTTAATTATTA
Organism: Bufo gargarizans; assembly: GCF_014858855.1. Lineage (NCBI taxonomy): Eukaryota > Metazoa > Chordata > Amphibia > Anura > Bufonidae > Bufo > Bufo gargarizans. Next base: position 608,487,015 of record NC_058081.1, read on the forward strand.
GCAGTCTGTTCTTGTTTACTTGACAACACTGCGTTCCTCTGCCAAGAGTAGAATTTCACAAATCGGATCCATGAGATCTTCAGGTCTCCACTCTCCTGTGATTTAGAGTGTGTCTAACGAGCAGGGTGCTGTCATTGTGCAGAATATGAGAATCATCAGGATTTTTAGCTGTAGGGTGTGATGAGATGCAATGCTATAAGGCATTAGATTTTTACACTGCATGTTAGGTGATTTATGAAATTTAGAGGGAGATTTTGTTATGGCATAACACGCTGATGCCTATAAAATAACCCTATGTAAGAAAATGTGGTTTGCATTTATTACAAAATAATGTATGTCACTCAAGACCAGGGGCATAGCTATAGTGGAAGCAGGGGAAGCGGCTGCTTTGGGGCCTTGCGCTCAGAAGGGGCCCGCCCAAGAGGAAAACTGAAAGGTTTTACTCTCAGCACCCCCTCACCAGTATTATGCAATGACATTATATACAGTGACATGACATATATATGTCATGTCGCTACTTCTCCAGCGATGTTGACTAGCCGCAGGGGTGAGGGTTGCACGGGAGCAGGAGGTTGTTAGGGAGGGGGGACTGCTTTCCTGTTCAATTTGCTCTGGGGCCCAGTCACTTCAAGTTACGTCATTGCTCAAGACCATGACGTTTTCGGTGCCTGGCGCAATAGCCCATTTTGAGTAGCTCCTAACACTCCAGTACAGGTCTTAGAACTATTCATGACTCTATGCTTATAGAAGAAACATAGATGCAAATCTCCAGTAAAATAGTTGCCTTCATCTATGGCACTGGAAGAATGGTGTTGTTTAGTAATATGGCTCTCCTACCTCTCCACTACCAGTATGCACACACCCTTATATATATTTAACTTTGACGATGTTTGGCAAGTGGTGGTACCGTTTGAATATACTGCCATTTAATTAATTCCTCTCCTTTTATTACTGCTACAGAGGGATCTGGATAGATTGAAGGCTTGGGCAGAGAAGTGGCAAATGAGGTTTAACACTGACAAATGTAAGGTTATGCACATGGGAAGGAATAACGCAAGTCACCAGTACATACTAAATGGTAAAAAAAAAAAAAAAGGGTAACACTGACATGGAAAAAGACCTAGGAACAGCAAACTAAGCTGTAAAAACCAGTGTCAGGCAGCTGCTGCCAAGGCCAATAATATAATGGGTTGCATCAAAAGGGGCAAAGATGCCCGTGATAAGAACATAGTCCTACCACTTTACAATTCACTAGTCAGACCACACATGAAGTACTGTGTACAGTTCTGGGCTCCTGTGAGCAAGGCAGACATAGCAGAGCTGGAGAGGGTACAGAGGAGGGAAACTAAAGTAATATTTGGAATAGGGAGACTACAGTATCCTAAAAGATTATAAACATTAGGGTTATTCACTTTAGAAAAAAGACGACTGAGGGGAGATCTAATTACTATGTATAAATATATCAGGGGGCAGTACAGAGATCTCTCCCATCATCTATTTATCCCCAGGACTGTGACGAGGGGACATCCTCTGCGTCTGGAGGAAGGAAGGTTTGTACACATGCATAGAAGATGATTCTTTACAGTAAGAGCAGTGCGACTATGGAACTCTCTGCCTGAGGAAGTTATTCTGATTGCCTAATTGGAGTCGGGAAGGAATTTTTTCCCCCTTAAGTGGGGAAAATTGGCTTCTACCTCACAGTTTTTTGTTTTTTTTTGCCTTTCTCTGCATCAACTTGCAGGATAACAGGCTGAACTGGATGGACAAATGTCTTTTTTCAGTCTTATATACTATGTTACTATGTTCTTTTTTGCATTGCCCCAATCCTATAGTCTGTAAGATGATAAGAGCAAGGGTCTGTAAGTTTGCACCAAAAATAACTCCAACCAGCCAGTCAAGTGCGGTTAATCCACTTTTTATTTTCTCATAAGAGAGACATGTACTCGTACAGTTTGAAATCTTCCAAACAGGAGTCTCAACGCTTTAGGGTTACTAACAGAGAGGAACATGCTTACGGTGCAGACAAGTGCAATGGTTGTGGTGGATAGAGGCTCAACGCTTTGGACAGATATAGGGTACCTATAAGAGACTGGGTACTGACAGTTCACCCCTGGATTTCTTGGACAGAGAGAAAGCCCTGGTACTCCACTTTGATTATCTGGTCCCCTCTTCTTTCCCTTGTCTGGACCCTAACCGAGTTCTGGTCTGGACTTTACTGTTTGCTCTCTCTTCTATACCCACCGGTACTATTCACTGAGTTCATGCACACGCTGGGTGGACTCACTCTAGAAACTTCTGCAATTTCATGTCCTACTTAGAGCACATACCCTTCTCTGTTAACAGATGTCGAATACAACATTCCCCCACATAATTCAGGATATCTCTCTACATATTATAAGCCTTTTCTTGTAGTGATATAGGTGATAGTTATAGGACAATCTCCTGGCAATTCATTAGGGCTGCTAAACTTAAGAGTATCCTATAGATGCCTTGGTTTCTAAACTTTCCTTTGAATGGTTATTAATTGTGTTTATAAACTATTTGTGCTCAGGAATGCCAGCAGGTGTTTTAGTGTGCCATGAAGCTCTTCAGTTCTATTTCAATGCTGGTTACTGTCAGGGTCAGTACAAGATACAGTAAGTAATGATATGGTGTATTTTCAAAGTGACACCACTTTTTATTATATACCATAGAGAAACCATGAAATTGTGTGAAGATACATCTTCAACTCCCTTCTTTTATATAGACTTAGCTCTTCAGTTTGTATCTGCTACTTAATTTTATGTTGGAGTGACAATTCATGAACCCAGCTTATAAAAACTGCGCAATCCTTTTCTTACCAAATAGGAGTCAGACTTGAGTTCCAACCTGCCTGATTTACAGTGGTCCCATATCTCAAACACTCATTCCAAGAATTTTTGAAACAACATTATAACTTGAAAGTTTTAACCAGATGGTAACGTATCTGACACCTTTACACATAGCTCATGCTGTCCCAGGCTACTCGCAAACTGTTTTATAGCCTGCCCCACCACCAGGTAGAATTCCACATTAGGTAAACTTATCCAAGGATTAAGAGGATATGGATCAAGACATACTCAATGATATTCTATGTGACAGGACATAATGTTCCTCCCTCGGGAAGCCCTCCTTAAACATATTGCTGGAATACCAAAACCGTCCCACATTTTTATGCTCTTATTTTATACACATCCTCCTGGTTGGATGCTGCAGATGCTATTACTGCTCAAGCTTGCCCTGTCTGGTGGACATCGTTCTCTCCTCACCTCTCTGATCTCTCCCCCTTTTCTCATCTTCTTTCCCTACTATTCCTCTGCCTTGTTAGCACTCTCATGCCTCTGAGTTCCTTTATGCTATATTCAGCTCATGTCACTTTACCTCCTAGGTCTATTATCAACTCCACTGGACAATTGATATAACTATAATGTATCTCTATTCTCGTTATAGTCTGGATTTTATGTTTCCGATTTTTTTTTTTATTCCTCTTTGGAAAAATGCTACACAGTCCTTTTCATTTTTTCATTAATATTTTTTTAGGAGGACATTAATGCAATTACCGTAGTTGAATGTGTTATGTTCAGTATGTTGGTATGACAACAAGAACACTCAAAGGGAAGATAATGGAAAACGTTAACAGGGGAAATTATGTTTTTCTAGTGAGCATCAAATTCATCCTTATATGCAATGCTGGTAATCATACATACCAGTCACAGATCTTCTTCATATACCACCTAGATCGCATTTCATGGACCAGTCATTGTTTATTCTACCATATCATGAAACAGATACCTCATTATAGTGATATAAAGTACCACAAATCAATCTCCACAATAATGAAGAACATGTTATCATTCCAACCAGTATAAGATCCTGATGTCATAAGCAATAATGTGTTAGACAATGGTTTACACTCAGTAAGAGCAGGAAATGTCCAAAAGGCTGTGTTACCCATTACCGGATTTTGATCTACAATACAATTCTCCTGTGCAATCAACCTCAGGACATAGGATGGACCTTCACTTTAACATGAAGGACACCACATACAGTGTAAAAGAAAACATGCAATGCAGCAGCTCTCTGCAAACCAAATAAAGTACAAAAATGCATAATAATTGCTAGTGTTATACTTATAAATTACAGATGTTTGGCAAATCATTTTGTACAAAATTATTTAAGCCCGTCTGCCGCAAGTCAAGGCGATCTCTGTAAGACGGGTTCCTAACACTAAATTCTACCTGTTATGTGCCATGACGGCTACCATTAACTTTAATTTCTGTCATCTTTGGTGCCAAAATGGCCTCCATTAAATCCAAGGAATGCAGCGTACATGTATGCCACATCAGAGGTAAAGTTTCTGGCACATTTATGTTGAATTCTTCACACCACTCCTAGAGTTGATCATCATTGCCTAAAGTAAGTCTGGCATTAGTTAAAACATAAATCGACAGTTAGAGATGTTCAAAGGCTGCTTCACATGATTCCAATGCAGGTCAGCACAGAACAGAGCAATATGGTTAATCACCTCAGCCCCCCTAGCTTAAAGAGGACCTTTCACTTGTATACAAACTAAAAACTAACTATACCTGTGGGCAGAGCTGGCCAATCGCAGCACACAGCTCATAGACTGGCTATGAGCTGTGCGCTGCGATTGGCCAGTGCTGCAGCAAGGGACACGCCTCCTACAAAAAATCTGTCCAATACAACAGACGGAGCTGAGATACCGGAGCCTATACCGGGCGAACGGAGTGGCGCCCAGGCATACTAGTAAGTGCAGGGGGACCCCTGGGCGCCGCTCTGCCCACAGGTATAGTTAGTTTTTAGTTTGTATACGAGTGAAAGGTCCTCTTTAAACACCCTTAATGACCAGACCAATTTTTACAATTCTGCACTACACTACTTTCACCGTTTATTGCTCGGTCATACAACTTACCACCCATATGAATTTTACCTCCTCTTCTTCTCACTAATAGAGCTTTCATTTGGTGGTATTTCATTGCTGCTGACATTTTTACTTTTTTTGTTATTAATCGAAATTTACCGATTTTTTCGCAAAAAAATGACATTTTTCACTTTCAGTTGTAATTTTTTTTTTTAAATGACATCTACAGACGTGGACAAAATTGTTGGTACCCTTTGGTCAATGAAAGAAAAAGTCACAATGGTCACAGAAATAACTTTAATCTGACAAAAGTAATAATAAATTAAAATTCTATAAATGTTAACCAATGAAAGTCAGACATTGTTTTTCAACCATGCTTCAACAGAATTATGTAAAAAAATAAACTCATGAAACAGGCATGGACAAAAATGATGGTACCCCTAACTTAATATTTTGTTGCGCAACCTTTTGAGGCAATCACTGCAATCAAACGCTTCCTGTAACTGTCAATGAGACATCTGCACCTCTCAGCAGGTATTTTGGCCCACTCCTCATGAGCAAACTGCTCCAGTTGTGTCCGGTTTGAAGGGTGCCTTTTCCAGACTGCATGTTTCAGCTCCTTCCAAAGATGCTCAATAGGATTGAGGTCAGGGCTCATAGAAGGCCACTTTAGAATAGTCCAATTTTTTCCTCTTAGCCATTCTTGGGTGTTTTTAGCGGTGTGTTTTGGGTCATTGTCCTGTTGCAAGACCCATGACCTGCGACTGAGACCAAGCTTTCTGACACTGGCTAGTACATTTCTCTCTAGAATTCCTTGATAGTCTTGAGATTTCATTGTACCCTGCACAGATTCAAGACACCCTGTGCCAGACGCAGCAAAGCAGCCCCAGAACATAACAGAGCCTCCTCCATGTTTCACAGTAGGGACAGTGTTCTTTTCTTGATATGCTTCATTTTTTCGTCTGTGAACATACAGCTGATGTGCCTTGGCAAAAACTTCGATTTTTGTCTCATCTGTCCACAGGACATTCTCCCAGAAGCTTTGTGGCTTGTCAACATGTAGTTTGGCATATTCCAGTCTTGCTTTTTTATGATTCGTTTTCAACAATGGTGTCCTCCTTGGTCGTCTCCCATGTAGTCCACTTTGGCTCAAACAACGACGGATGGTGCGATCTGACACTGATGTTCCTTGAGCATGAAGTTCACCTTGAATCTCTTTAGAAGTCTTTCTAGGCTCTTTTGTTACCATTCGGATTATCCGTCTCTTAGATTTGTCATCAATTTTCCTCCTGCGGCCACGTCCAGGGAGGTTGGCTACAGTCCCATGGATCTTAAACTTATGAATAATATGTGCAACTGTACTCACAGGAACATCTAGTTGCTTGGAGATGGTCTTATAGCCTTTACCTTTAACATGCTTGTCTATAATTTTCTTTCTGATCTCTTGAGACAGCTCTTTCCTTTGCTTCCTCTGGTCCATGTCGAGTGTGGTACACACCATATCACCAAACAACACAGTGATTACCTGGAGCCATATATATAGGCCCAATGGCTGATTACAAGGTTGTAGACACCTGTGATGCTAATTAGTGGACACACCTTGAATTAACATGTCCCTTTGGTCACATTATGTTCTGTGTTTTCTAGGGGTACCATCATTTTTGTCCATGCCTGTTTCATGAGTTTATTTTTTTACATAATTCTGTTGAAGCATGGTTGAAAAACAATGTCTGACTTTCATTGGTTAACATTTATAGAATTTTAATTTATTATTACTTTTGTCAGATTAAAGTTATTTCTGTGACCATTGTGACTTTTTCTTTCATTGACCAAAGGGTACCAACAATTTTGTCCACGTCTGTATATATAAATTTTTCTCTAAATTTATTGTTCTACATGTCTTTGATTAAAAAATAATGTTTGGGTAAAAAAATAAATGGTTTGGGTAAAAGTTATAGCGTTTACAAACTATGGTACAAAAATGTGAATTTCCGCTTTTTGAAGCAGCTCTGACTTTCTGAGCACCTGTCATGTTTCCTGAGGTTTTACAATGCCCAAACAGAAGAAAAACCCCACAAATAACCCCATTTCGGAAAGTAGACACCCTAGGGCATTCGCTGATGGGCATAGTGAGTTCATAGAACTTTTTATTTTTTGTCACAAGTTAGCGGAAAATTATGATTTTTTTTTTCCTTACAAAGTCTCATATTCCACTAACTTGTGATAAATATCTCGGTCAAATGCCAACTTTGTATAAAAAAATGGGAAAAGTTGTCTTTTGCTGAGATATTTCTCTCACCCAGCATGGGTATATGTAAAATGACACCCCAAAACACATTTCCCAACTTCTCCTGAGTACGGCGATACCACATGTGTGACACTTTTTTGCAGCCTAGATGCGCAAAGGGGCCCAAATTCCTTTTAGGAGGGCATTTTTAGACAATTGGATCCCAGACTTCTTCTCACGCTTTAGGGCCCCTAAAATGCCAGTGCAGTATAAATACCCCACATGTGACCCCATTTTGTAAAGAAGACATCCCAATGTATTCAATGAGGGGCATGGTGAGTTCATAGAAAAAAAATATTTGGGGCACAAGTTAGCGGAAATTGATTTTTTTTGTTTTTTCTCACAAAGTCTACCTTTCCGCTAACTTGAAAAATTTCAATCTTTCATGGACTCAATATGCCCCTCACGGAATACCTTGGGGTGTCTTCTTTCCGAAATGGGGTCACATGTGGGGTATTTATACTGCCCTGGCATTTTAGGGGCCCTAAAGCGTGAGAAGTCTGGAATATAAATGTCTAAAAAATTTTACGCATTTGGATTCCGTGAGGGGTATGGTGAGTTCATGTGAGATTTTATTTTTTGACACAAGTTAGTGGAATATGAGAGTTTGTAAGAAAAAAAAAAAACTATTTCCGCTAACTTGTGCCCAAAAAATTTCTGAATGGAGCCTTACAGGGGGGTGATCAATGACAGGGGGGTGATCAGGGAGTCTATATGGGGTGATCACCACCCTGTCATTGATCACCCCCCTGTAAGGCTCCATTCAGGCGTCCGTATGTGTTTTGCGGATCCGCGGTGTCCGTGTTTTGCGGATCCACTGATCCGCAAAACACATACGGACGTCTGAATGGATCCTTACAGGGGGGTGATCAATGACAGGGGGGTGATCAGGGAGTGTATATGGGGTGATCACCCCCCTGCAATTGATCACCCCCCTGTAAGGCTCCATTCAGACGTCCGTATGTGTTTTGCGGATCCGATCCATGAATCCGTAAATCACATATGGACGTCTGAATGGAGCCTTACAGGGGGGTGATCAATGACAGAGGGGTGATCAATGACAGGGGGTGATCAGGGAGCCTATATGGGGTGATCAACCCTCTGTCATTGATCACCCCTCTGTAAGGCTCCATTCAGACGTCCGTATGTGTTTTGCAGATCCGATCCATGGATCCGTGGATCCGTAAAACACATAAGGACGTCTGAATGGAGCCTTACAGAGGGGTTATCATCCCATATAGACTCCCTGATCACCCCCCTGTATGGCTCCATTCAGACATCCGTATGTACTTTGCGGATCCGATCCATGGATCCGTGGATCCGCAAAACACATGCGGACATATGAATGGAGCCTTACAGGGGGGTGATCATCCCATATAGACTCTCTGATCACCCCCCTGTAAGGCTCCATTCAGACGTCAGTATGTGTTTTGCGGATCCGATCCATGGATCCGTGGATCCACAAAATACATACGGATGTCTGAATGGAGCCTTACAGGGGGGTGATCAATGACAGGGGGGTGATCAATGACAGGGGGTGATCAGGGAGTCTATATGGGGTGATCACCCCACTGTCATTGATCACCCCCCTGTAAGGCTCCATTCAGACATCCGTATGTGTTTTGCGGATCCGATCCATGGATTCTTGGATCCGTAAAACCCATACAGACAACTGAATGGAGCCTTACAGGGGGGTGATCAATGACAGGGGGGTGATCAGGGAGTCTATATGGTGTGATCAAGGGTTAATAAGGGGTTAATAAATGACGGGGGGTGTAGTGTAGTGGTGTTTGGTGCTACTTATTACTGAGCTGCCTGTGTCCTCTGGTGGTCGATCCAAGCAAAAGGGACCACCAGAGGACCAGGTAGCAGGTATATTAGACGCTGTTATCAAAACAGCGTCTAATATACCTGTTAGGGGTTGAAAAAAAATCGCATCTACAGCCTGCCAGAGAACGATCGCCGCTGGCAGGCTGTAGATCCACTCGCTTACCGGCCGCACGGCCTGGCTGCTAGCTGCTAGTGCTTACTACAGGAGCGTGACATGTGTACCGATAAGTATGGTACACATGGGGAGCAGGGGGAGCGCATCTTACTCAGTTTAGATATGATGATTAACACTACGTATAATACAGTGCATACTGAGCGGCGGGGCCAGAGTACAGTGCCTGCCCTGCCCGCCGCTCTCCCTGCCTTCTACAGCCCCTCCCTAGGGATCTGTGGATGGCATAATGATGGGGGGGGTCTGTGGATGGCATTATGATGGGGGGATCTGTGGATGACACACATAGCAGTGTCATCCACAGATCCACCACTCCATAACAGTGCCATCCACAGATCCCCCATCATAATACCATCCACAGATCCCCCCACCTTCATAAGGCCATCCACAGATCTTCCCCACCATCATAATGCCATCCACAGACCCCCCATCATAATGCCATCCACAGCTCCCCCCATAACAGTGCCATCCACAGATCCCCCACATAACAGTGCCATCCACAAATCCCCCACCCATAACAGTGTATCATCCACAGATCCCCTATAATAGTGTCATGCACAAACCCACCAAAAGCACACCTTTTGGTTAAAACATTTTTTTTTCTTATTTTCCTTCTCAAAAACCTAGGTGCGTCTTATGGGCCAGTGCGTCTTAGAGGGTGAAAAATACGGTATGTATAATGCGGACAGTATTTCCCTCCCAATCATGGTGCCTTCCCCAGCTGAGGAGAGGCTGACAACTGGACAATTATGTCCAGTTTCGGCCACTTCAAAGGACAGAGGATCAATAAAGGTCCTCTGCCCTTTGATAACAGCAGTGTCGGAGATGTTATGCATAACAGGGACAGGAGAACAAAGAGCTCCCCTGCCCCTGTGTGCCGCGTACCTCCAGCACTGTAATTACAGCGCTGGGGGTATGCAATATCTCCACAGGAGGGAGGATCATAGGATCTCCCTCGCCTGGGAGTGTGTGCCAGGATGCGCGGGCTGGTGCAGTGATGTTATATCACCGCGCCAGCCCACGTGGACCTGGCTGTAGGCTTGCGTGCACACGCCTGCAGCGCAGAAAATGGGAACGAGCGCCGCAGGGTTTAAATACCTCAGCGGCACTGCGCTCAAGAGGAGGCTACCCCCACACTCCTGCAAAAGGAGAGCGCAACCGGTGCGCAGAAGAGAAGACACCCATGGAGAAAGTGCAGGTAGCACTGTGCTGAGGGAAGTTAACCCCAGCAACCCCAAGCGAGGATCATCCCCTGGGAGGAACGAGCAACCCCTGGAAGACGAGCATTAGTGGCTGAGTATTTCCTATACCACAACCGCTTTTAGAACCCCTGAGGTACCTCTAAATGCCCTGAGGTACCTCTGAATCACCCCAACCCTAATCCCTATAGCTATAACCCTACATTGCCCTGTACATAACCCCTTCACTGCCTGATCCCCTGCTGCAATCTGCTGTCCTGATCCCCTGCTCCAGCACTGATCCTGTGTTAACCCTTTCCTACCCTGGGTTAACCCTTTCAGTGCCCAGTAGACCCCTGCAGACCCTGCTTAGGTTAACTCTTTAGACTCTGAATCCACCCTGCTCTGCAGTTCCTGTGTTAACCCTTGCCCTGCCATTCTCACCATTACCCCTAACCCCTGCATCATAATTAATATTTCCCTTAACATTGGCGAGACAGCCAGGAGCCAGAATAGATAGGTGGGGTCACAGTAGATGATTGTACGCCTATTTATGAATATTAATTATTGACATTAACCAAAATATTAATATTTAATATTCCCTTTTACATTGGCAAGCCAGGCCCACTGCTAGGAAGTTGTATCTGTGTTTGGTTTTGGTCAAGAAAATCGCTTACGCTGTGAACTAGTCAGGCGGGAGGGACGCGGTCGGTGGATTCTGAGCGTCCAGAGCCTGATAGTTAAGACAGGTAAAGCGTTTTTTTCAATCAGAACATAGCACAAGGCAATATCTACAGCAGAGAACCTAAAATCTTTGGATTTTTGGGATTTTACAGATTTTCTGATTGCCTTTCACAAATCTCAAACGTGTGCGAACATCCTGAGAAGAAGTCATCACATACCGTCACTGTGAGAGGACCATCACCGTTACAGCTGAACAGAGAAGTCCGGCTGGTCGGGAGAAGGCATTCTGGATATTAAAGTACCTCCTCCACGCAGAACACAAGAGACAACAAAGGACAGGACCAAGGAAGATGGCCTCTCATCAAAAGGTAAGTATGGACTTCTCCACACTACCCCACCTATCTAAGCACATTACTTTTAACCACATCCTCCCCACCACTTACATGTCAGTAGAAATGCTGTGGTCCGATTTGTTAGCACAGGCTTGTAGTTACGACAAGCTTTACGACAAGCTATGTGTTAACAAGCGGATGGTGTTGAACAAGGCCACCAAACAGCTTTGGATGCTAGCCAAACTTGTTCATACATTTGAGTATAGCATCTGCAAGCCAAATGAAGTAGTGCTGGTGTCTTGTTCAACGGAGACAATTCCTCCGACCATTCACTGCCAATGCTGTGCCAGTAATTCGGACCAGGTTTTGGCATTGCAGGCACAGCTGCCGGAGAATGTACAGTCTACCGTTGACCGAGATGCACAGGTGGCTAGGATAGAGTCACAGTTAGTAGAGCTGCAGAGGCAGAAGGAGGAAATTGAGGCTAAGTTGACTCGGTCTTATACTGAGATCAAGGCTTTTTAAGGAGCGGACTGCCTCTACTGACGTGACGGTAGCCAAATTGAAGGCTGAGGTTGCTGTAAGGTCCCAGCTAATGTCTGGCATGCAACAGGTCATCACCAATTTGGTGCAGGCCCTTTATTTTTTCATAAAGTCAGGGCCGGACTGACTTTAATTGTATATATATACATGTTTATATATATATATACAATTATGTCTATATATATATATATATATATATATATATGTACAGTGGGATGCAAAAGTTTGGGCAACCTTGTTAATTGTAAGGATTTTCCTGTATAAATCGTTGGTTGTTACAATAAAAAATGTCAGTTAAATATATCATATAGGAGATACACACAGTGATATTTGAGAAGTGAAATTAAGTTTATTGGATTTACAGAAAGTGTGCTATAATTGTTTAAACAAAATTAGGCAGGTGCATAAATTTGGGCACTGTTGTCATTTTATTGATTCCAAAACCTTTAGAACTAATTATTGGAACTCAAATTGGCTTGGTAAGCTCAGTGACCCCTGACCTACATACACAGGTGAATCCAATTATGAGAAAGAGTATTTAAGGGGGTCAGTTGTAAGTTTCCCTCCTCTTTTAATTTTCTCTGAAGAGTAGCAACATGGGGGTCTCAAAACAACTCTCAAATGACCTGAAGACAAATATTGTTCACCATCATGGGTTAGGGGAAGGATACAGAAAGCTGTCTCAGAGATTTCAGCTGTCTGTTTCCACAGTTAGGAACATATTGAGGAAATGGAAGACCACAGGCTCAGTTCAAGTTAAGGCTCGAAGTGGCAGACCAAGAAAAATCTCGGATAGACAGAAGCAATAAATGGTGAGAACAGTCAGAGTCAAGCCACAGACCAGCACCAAAGACCTACAACATCATCTTGCTGCAGATGGAGTCACTGTGCATCGTTCAACCATTTGGCGCACTTTACACAAGGAGATGCTGTATGCGAGAGTGATGCAGAAGAAGCCTTTTCTCCGCCCACAGCACAAAAGTGCCGCTTGAGGTGGGCTGAATTTGGACAAGCCAGCTTCATTTTGGAATAAGGTGCTGTGGACTGATGAAACTAAAATTTCGTTATTTGGCCATAACAAGGGGCGTTATGCATGGAGGGAAAAGAACACAGCATTCCAAGAAAAACACCTGCTACCTACAGTAAAAAATGGTGGTGGTTCCATCATGCTGTGGGGCTGTGTGGCCAGTGCAGGGACTGGGAATCTTGTCAAAGTTGAGGGACGCATGGATTCCACTCAGTATCAGCAGATTCTGGAGACCAATGTCCAGGAATCAGTGACAAAGCTGAAACTGCGCCGGGGCTGGATCTTTCAACAAGACAACGACCCTAAAAACTGCTCAAAATCAACTAAGGCATTTATGCAGAGGAACAAGTACAACGTTCTGGAATGGCCATCTCAGTCTCCAGACCTGAATATAATTGAAAATCTGTGGTGTGACTTACAGAGAGCTGTCCATTCTCGGAAGCCATTAAACCTGAATGAACTAAAGATGTTTTGTAAAGAGGAATGGTCCAAAATACCTTCAACCAAAATCCAGACTCTCATTGGAATCTACAGGAAGCGTTTAGAGGCTGTAATTTCTGCAAAAAAAGGATCTACTAAATATTGATTTAATTTCTTTTTTTGTGGTGCCCAAATTTATGCACCTGCCTAATTTAGTTTAAACAATTATAGCACACTTTCTGTAAACTCAATAAACTTCATTTCACTTCTCAAATATCACTGTGTGTGCCTCCTATATGATATATTTAACTGACATTTTTATCGTTACAACCAACAATTTATACAGGAAAATCATGACGATTAACAAGGCTGCCCAAACTTTCGCATCCCACTGTATATATATATACAGTACAGACCCAAACTTTGGACACACCTTCTCATTCAAAGAGTTTTCTTTATTTTCATGACTATGAAAATTGTAGATTTACACTGAAGGCATCAAAACTATAAATTAACACATGTGGAATTATATACTTATCAAAAATGTATAAAACAACTGAAAATATGTCATATTCTAGGTTCTTCAAAGTAGCCACCTTTTTCTTTGATTACTGCTTTGCACACTCTTGGCATTCTCTTGATGAGCTTCAAGAGGTAGTCCCCTGAAATGGTTTTCATTTCACAGGTGTGCCCTGTCAGGTTTAAAAAGTGGGATTTCTTGCCATATAAATGGGGTTGGGACCATCAGTTGCGTTGTGGAGAAGTCAGGTGGATACACAGCTGATAGTCCTACTGAATAAACTGTTAGAATTGGTATTATGGCAAGAAAAAAGCAGCTAAGTAAAGAAAAACGAGTGGCCATCATTACTTTAAGAAATGAAGGTCAGTCAGTCTGAAAAATTGGGAAAACTTTGAAAGTGTCTCCAAGTGCAGTCACAAAAACCATCAAGCGCTACAAAGAAACTGGCTCACATGCGGACCACCCCAGGAAAGGAAGACCAAGAATCACCTCTGCTGAGGAGGATAAGTTCATCCGAGTCACCAGCCTCAGAAATCGCAGGTTAACAGCAGCTCAGATTAGAGACCAGGTCAATGCCACACAGAGTTCTAGCAGCAGAAACATCTCTAGAACAACTGTTAAGAGGAAACTGTGTGAATCAGGCCTTCATGGTAGAATATCTGCTAGGAAACCACTTCTAAGGACAGGCAACAAGCAGAAGACACTTGTTTGGGCTAAAGAACACAAGGAATGGACATTAGACCAGTGGAAATCTGTGCTTTGGTCTGATGAGTCTAAATTTGAGATCTTTGGTTCCAACCACCGTGTCTTTGTGCAACGCAGAAAAGGTGAACGGATGCACTCTACATGCCTGGTTCCAACCGTGAAGCATGAAGGAGGAGGTGTGATGGTGTGGGGGTGCTTTGCTGGTGACACTGTTGGGGATTTATTCAAAATTGAAGGCATACTGAACCAGCATGGCTACCACAGCATCTTGCAGCAGCATGCTATTCCATCCGGTTTGCGTTTAGTTGGCCCATCATTTATTTTTCAATAGGACAATGACCCCAAACACACCTCCAGACTGTGTAAGGGCTATTTGACCATGAAGTAGAGTTATGGGGTGCTGCGCCAGATGACCTGGCCTCCACAGTCACCGGACCTGAGCCCAATTGAGATGGTTTGGCGTGAGCTGGACCGCAGAGTGAAGGCAAAAGGGCCAACAAGTGCTAAGCATCTCTGGGAACTCCTTCAAGACTGTTGGAAGACCATTTCAGGTGACTACCTCTTGAAGCTCATCAAGAGAATGCCAAGAGTGTGCAAAGCAGTAATCAAAGCAAAAGGTGACTACTTTGAAGAACCTAGAATATGACATATTTTTAGTTGTTTCACACTTTTTTTGTTATGTATATAATTCCACATGTGTTATTTCATAGTTTTGATGCCTTCAGTGTGAATCTACAATTTTCATAGTCATGAAAATAAAGAAAACTCTTTGAATGAGAAGGTGTGTCCAAACTTTTGGTCTGTACTGTATATATATATATATATATATATATATATGGGTTTATTAACTGCCCATTCATACCCCCAGTTGTGTATATATATATATATATATATATATATAGGAAACGAAAAAAGGACAGCACTCCAAGTAAAAGTGATGATAATTTAATCACCCATGTGCAGGCAACGTTTCAGCTCATACAAGAGCCTTTGTCAAGCGGCTCTTGTATGAGCTTGACAAAGGCTCTTGTATGAGCTGAAACGTTGCCTGCACATGGGTGATTAAATTATCATCACTTTTACTTGGAGTGCTGTCCTTTTTTCGTTTCCTATTGATGGGGTAAGCTGCTACATCCCTGGACATAGCACCCTTTTTGTATTCCGGTGCCGCCATTGTTTTCCTTTTTTATATATATATATAGTTATAGATGGGCCACAAGCATCTATGGATATATATATGTTTATAATGCGTCCAGTATTTCCCCCCCAATCATGGTGCCCCCCCCCCAAAGGACAGAGGATCAATACGTATCCTCTGCCCTTTGATAACATCTCTGGCAGTGCCGGAGATGTTATGCATGACAGGGACAGGAGAACAAGAGCTTCCCTGCCCCTGTGTGCCGCGTGCCTCCAGCACTGTAATTACAGCGCTGGGGGTATGCAATATCTCCACAGGCGGGAGCATCAAAGGATCCCCCCGCCTGGGAGCGCGCGCCAGGATGCGCGGGCTGGTGCAGTGACGTAATATCATCACGCCAGCCATCGTAGACCTGGCTGCAGGCGTCCGTGAGCACTCCTGCAGCGCGGAAAAAGGGAGCGAGCGCCGTGGGGTCTAAATACCCTCAGAAGAGAAGATCTCCCCACCCTATTAATTTACTGCGGTGTGTATGTCTATATGTATATATATTTATTACCATTGATATATAAATAAATATAGATGTAGTGTATTAGTTAGACTGTAAACTTGTCATTGTGTTAATAAATTTACTTTATTGTTTAAAATACAGTGTATTGTCTTTATTAGTCGCCACCGTAGTAGTAGTAAGTCGCATTTAGTTCAAGGAAAGTGTAAGTGCAATAGAGAGATTTTCTTTCAAGGTATAAATAGGCTGAGTCATCAATAGACGACTCCTGCCTATTTATGAATATTAATTATTGAGATTACCTTCAATTTCAATAATTAATATTTCCCTTAACAGGAGTAATAAGAAATAGAGAGAGAACTTCCCATATAGGCTATTCAAAACAATATATACAGCATGAAACAGCTATAAAACCTGGCTACATAATAGTTTGGAGAAATTAATACATTGTTGCAGTTTTTACTTTTTACATTCCATATAATCTTCTAGCCATACTTTTTCAAACAGTGTTATAAGAATACGCTCAGATGATGTGCAGTGTCCAAATACAGAGTAGTGGTACGCTGCAAACTACAAAAGAAAGAGTTAAAAATGTATTTTTGCTTTGATGTGTATATTACCTGTATTTACTCAAGGTATCGATCGGCCATATTCACAGCCACCATTAGATGGGGTTGGTGTTAGTTGAGTCAGTGTTTAGATGACAGCAAGCAGAACAGATGCAAATATGTAGTGCTGACAGATGTGCCTGTACTTGATTCAGGTACTAACCAGGGCAAGGCCAGGAAGATCGGAAAATCTACAAAAGTAGGCCAGATGGTAAGAGAGGTGTAGTGAAAGTCCAGTAGAGATAAACTGAAAAGGAATTATTGGGTCTACAGCATATGCGTTCAGGAGTTTGCCTAGGGTCCTTGAATAAGCATTTAAGGAGTTTGATCACCTGCATGAAAAATACCCATATCCTACAGTGGACAATTGTGGACATGTACTGTAAGTACAGCAACCTTTTCCAAAAAAGGTGCATAATTTGGCCTGCTGTTAGGGGTACCACCCTATTTTGTGTTGTATTACTTTATAGGAAGTGTTATACCCCATGCTTGGATGCTTAAGTACAAGTCAGTTTGAGAAGTGCAGGTTGCAGAAGACTACTTTAAACAAACATTATGGCCTATCAACTACCTATGCAGTCAGGTCACCTGTAACATTTGTGGAAAATGCATTTTGTATAGCAGCTGCCAGTGAATTGCATGTTGAGAACTGTACTGATCTGTTTGCATTAGAAATTTTCTGTGAAAAACGTCATTGCTTCCTGCACTACTACACTGCAAAGAATTGGTGTCACGAATCGGGACCCTGCTTTGCACCTCAAAACCTTCAACATCAAGGTCAACTCAACCATCATCAGGCAGAAGGACACCAGAACCAGAAGTGTCCTAAAGGGAAAAAAATGTACCCATCCCATCACTGCACAAGCCTGGGGAGTGTGAGAACTGTGGGTACTACTACTCCTTTCTGGCTACAACTCACGCCCGCCCCTGCAACATGCTGCACATTCATTTAACCCCAAAGGGTCCAAAGCATAACACTTAGTAATCCAGTGTGCCATCTTCAGTAGTCAATGCATACCTCTATCTACTGAAGGAGGACACTTCATTATTCGTTCCATACCAGCAAAACAAAGTGACCAGTAATCTCAATCTCAAAGGTGTTGAATCACATTTGGGCATCCGACCCCTGTTTTCAGCGATCATATATTTTCCTTGATTCTTTTATTTAGGGGTTGAATAATTCTTTCCAAATAGTAATAAACCAAATGGACAGAACAAGGCATAAAATATGGGATCGGACCTATGTGTCCTAAAGGGGGTAAAGTATTCTGCTGACGAAAGAGTAGTATATGAAGGAGGCAGGACATCAGCTAAATTATTACACATACTGATCTACATACAGTAAATATCTACAATGATCTACATAAATGATCTACAGTAATTGGGTCATGGATCTTATCACAGAAAATTAAATATGTTATTATGCCATGGAAAGGGGGGGTTGTTTCTAAGAGGACAGGTGTGAAATTACTTCTGGTTAGCCCCACTGGATTAAAATAAAAGCAAGTTTTAACTTATGGGTGAGTGCCTCAAATTTTATTTTCTTGAATTATACTTAGACTATAGCACCATCCAATCATTTTTTTTTATCACAACCAAACTGCTCTAGAAAAATATAATAGCAGAACAATCTGGTAGCCGACCAGGGGGATACTCACCCTACCCAATCACCACTCCCGTTCCGATGGTTACTGGGTCTCAACTTCTTGGGTCACTCTTGACATGTATGAAATGCTTGGGGATGCCTGCTCAGGCAATCACTGGCTTAGGCAGGTCAATTCTGCAGCCAGTGTTTGGATAAGTAGGTCTCTCCAGGCATTTTCTGTATGTCGAGATAGGACCAAGAAGTAGAGACCAGCAACAACCAGATAAGCATTGGAACAGAATTGTGAGTATTTTTATTATTATTTTTTTCATCTCACTTTGAACCCTTTCTATGGATTTTTTTCTTCACTGGACCATCCCTTTAAATTTTCCAAAACTAAAATATCTAAAAAATAAAATAAAATGCAAACATGGATACTGCTGAGCCCCTAGTAAAATTCTTCGTGGCAATCCTTCATAATGATCCCCTTCTCCTTGTGTTTCATTTTACAGATGTTTGGAAGTAGTAGTACTATCACTTTAACCTTCCTTGCATAAAATACTGTGCATCACTAAAGCTGTTACTTATGGCGATAAAGCAAGCTCAGTTACATTTTGTGGAGTGTCAGAATGTAACTTCTGAACAATTAGGAACTTACTTTTTTAGCTTCCCTTCTTCAACCCCCAGCATCAGCAACATTAGCTGCTGTCTGTCTATTATTCCGCAGTGTGTAATTTTATTCATACAGTATAATGCCAGTGTACATAGTATTTTATAAGGGTACAAAGCAAGAAGACTGACAGTTTAATAATGCACTTCTTGTGGATGGTAAGATTTTAATTGGGATTTTAAAAAAAGCATAAAAGAATGCATTTCATGAATAATGAGCAGCTGGAAGCAACGCTCAAAGTAAGAAAAGGAAAACCTAAGAATATCTGTAAGATCGTGGCACCAAGGCGATGATCTGAGATGGCAATGGTAGCATCCTAATGGTACCTGCTGCTACAGGTGTATTAAGGCAATGAGATATTTTTCCATGTCACACTTTTCTAAACAATAATATGATAATGTGCTAAAATATAATCAGAGGGATTAATATTAATGGCTTCTACAATGGGAAATTTGCGACAGTCTGCATAACGAAATTCTTGCCCAAACATCTGACTACTACTTTCAACAATGAGCATTGATGTAGAACTATGTGAAAGGAGCTGTTTACATATACAGGGAGTGCAGAATTATTAGGCAAGTTGTATTTTTGAGGATTAATTTTATTATTGAACAACAACCATGTTCTCAATGAACCCAAAAAACTCATTAATATCAAAGCTGAATATTTTTGGAAGTAGTTTTTAGTTTGTTTTTAGTTTTAGCTATTTTAGGGGGATATCTGTGTGTGCAGGTGACTATTACTGTGCATAATTATTAGGCAACTTAACAAAAAACAAATATATACCCATTTCAATTATTTATTTTTACCAGTGAAACCAATATAACATCTCAACATTCACAAATATACATTTCTGACATTCAAAAACAAAACAAAAACAAATCAGTGACCAATATAGCCACCTTTCTTTGCAAGGACACTCAAAAGCCTGCCATCCATGGATTCTGTCAGTGTTTTGATCTGTTCACCATCAACATTGCGTGCAGCAGCAACCACAGCCTCCCAGACACTGTTCAGAAAGGTGTACTGTTTTCCCTCCTTGTAAATCTCACATTTGATGATGGACCACAGGTTCTCAATGGGGTTCAGATCAGGTGAACAAGGAGGCCATGTCATTAGATTTTCTTCTTTTATACCCTTTCTTGCCAGCCACGCTGTGGAGTACTTGGACGCGTGTGATGGAGCATTGTTCTGCATGAAAATCATGTTTTTCTTGAAGGATGCAGACTTCTTCCTGTACCACTGCTTGAAGAAGGTGTCTTCCAGAAACTGGCAGTAGGACTGGGAGTTGAGCTTGACTCCATCCTCAACCCGAAAAGGCCCCACAAGCTCATCTTTGATGATACCAGCCCAAACCACTACTCCACCTCCACCTTGCTGGCGTCTGAGTCGGACTGGCGCTCTCTGCCCTTTACCAATCCAGCCACGGGCCCATCCATCTGGCCCATCAAGACTCACTCTCATTTCATCAGTCCATAAAACCTTAGAAAAATCAGTCTTGAGATATTTCTTGGCCCAGTCTTGATGTTTCAGCTTGTGTGTCTTGTTCAGTGGTGGTCGTCTTTCAGCCTTTCTTACCTTGGCCATGTCTCTGAGTATTGCACACCTTGTGCTTTTGGGCACTCCAGTGATGTTGCAGCTCTGAAATATGGCCAAACTGGTGGCAAGTGGCATCTTGGCAGCTGCACGCTTGACTTTTCTCAGTTCATGGGCAGTTATTTTGCGCCTTGGTTTTTCCACACGCTTCTTGCGACCCTGTTGACTATTTTGAATGAAACGCTTGATTGTTCGATGATCACGCTTCAGAAGCTTTGCAATTTTAAGAGTGCTGCATCCCTCTGCAAGATATCTCACTATTTTTGACTTTTCTGAGCCTGTCAAGTCCTTCTTTTGACCCATTTTGCCAAAGGAAAGGAAGTTGCCTGATAATTATGCACACCTGATATAGGGTGTTGATGTCATTAGACCACACCCCTTCTCATTACAGAGATGCACATCACCTAATATGCTTAATTGGTAGTAGGCTTTCGAGCCTATACAGCTTGGAGTAAGACAACATGCATAAAGAGGATGATGTGGTCAAAATACTGATTTGCTTAATAATTCTGCACTCCCTGTAAAGGCCATATGGGTTCAAGAGCTTCTTCTACTCCCAACGATCCAGGAGTAATTTGGTAATGAACTATGCTTTATCAAGCATGATGGATCATGTCAGAAGGCAAAAGCACTAACTAGAGTGAATAAAACATTGGAATTTTGGATCCTTGGCCAGGAAACTTCCCACATCTCAATGTCATTGAGAACCTGTGGTAAATCCCCAAAAAGCAGGTGGACATCAAAAACACAGAAATTGTGATAAACTCCAAGCACTGATTAGGCAAGAATAGGTTGCCTGCCATCAGTAAGGATTTGGCCCAGAAGCTGATATCCAACATGCCGGGGTGAATTACAAAAGTCTTGAAAATGAAGGATCAACACTGGAAATTTTTGTATAAATTCGATGTATCTCTCAAAAAAAGTTTAAAAACATATGAGATGCTTATAATTGTACTTCAGTATACCATAGAAACATTTATCAAAAAGATCTAAAAACAATGAGGCAGCAAACTTTGTGAAAACCCCAAATATTGTTTCAAAACTTTTGACCACGACTATCCAGATTGATCTGTCTGTATCTATCTATCTATCTAATATCTGTGATGCCTTTAAATTGTGTCCACCAGCATCCCTCCTCTCCTGGCAGTCATGGTTGCCAGAATACCCCCCCCCCCCCCCTTCCAAGCTGTGCCATGGTCCATGCTCCTCACAACCCTCCTTGCCTCCTTCCTCCTGCTCTTATTTGTTTTCACCCATGTGTTCACTCTGTCCCAGGGCCAGTGCGTGCACGACTTAATCTGTCCCCAGCCTATGATAGCATTCCTATTAGAAGGTGCCTAAGCAATAAGGTTTTTAGCTTGCCTAGTTGTTGTAAGGGTATTATTACCGTATTTTCTGACCTCACATGTCCTGACTTCTGCCTGTTAACTGTATTGATCCTCTGTTCCTCTTCTGACCTACTGACTGTTTTACTATATTGAGTGAACTGTACACATCCTGATCTCAGCTGGCACTTTGACCACGTCTCTGCCTGTTCCTTTGGTGCCACACACCAGTGTCTCTTGACCATCCTGGGTCAGTAGGCACTGAACAGAGACTACTCCTAGAAGTAGAAGTCTGGTGGCCATTTGCAGCAAAGCCAGATTCCTGTATGGGGGTTAAAGGGTGAATATCACAGCACCACTTAAAAACACCCTCAGGAGTAGTCACAAGCCAAATCCATTTAATGGCACAGTGGGTCCACACCTGCTGTGTTACAGTATCTATCTACTGTGTATCATCTATCTAGCTATCATCTATCTACAGTCGGGTCCATAAATATTGGGACAGCGACACAATTCTAACATTTTGCCTCTATACACCATACATTTTGCCTCTATACACTATACAATGGATTTGAAATGAAACTAACAAGATGTGCTATAACTGCAGACTGGCAGCTTTAATTTGAGGGTATTTGCATCCAAATCAGGTGAACGGTGTAGGAATTACAACAGTTTGCACATGTGCCTACCATTTGCTAAGGGACCAAAAGTAATAGGACAATTGGCTTCTCAGCTGTTCCATGGCAAGGTGTGTGTTATTCCCTCATTATCCCAATTACAATGAGCAGATAAAAGGTCTAGAGTTCATTTTAAGTGTGCTATTTGCATTTGGAATCTGTTGCTGTCAACACTCAAGATGAGATCCAAAGAGCTGTCACTATCAGTGAAGCAAGTCATCATTAGGCAGAAAAAAAATAAACAAATCCATCAGAGAGATAGCAAAAACATTAGGTGTGGCAAAAACAACTGTTTGGAACATTCTTAAAAAGAAGGAATGCACCGGTGAGATCAGCAACACCAAAAGACCCGGAAGACAACGGGAAACAACTGTGGTGGATGACCGAAGAATTCTTTCCCTGGTTAAGAAAACACCCTTTACAACAGTTGGCCAGATCAAGAACACTCTCCAGGAGGTAGGTGTATGTGTGTCAAAGTCAACAATCAAGAGAAGACTGTCACCGCCAGACATCTGAGAAGCTCTGACAGATGTTCTTCAGAACCTCCTGCTTGAGGTTCTTTTGTTTTGCTTTCATTTTGTCATCTCGTTTCCCTCTGTCAGCTGTCATATAGTTGCACTGATTGCATCCCTTTAAATCCCCTCCCATACTGCATCACTTTGCGGTTTATACAACTTCCTGGAGTGTGTGCATGCTGGATGCTACAACTGATGCTTCTACAGATAAGTCTGTTCATTTATTTGTGTTTTCCTGTTTGCTTGATCCTAGGTGACCCTGACTCCCTCCGTATTAAGTGTAGGGAGCCGGTGGTCGTGTCCCCTCACTATTATAGGGTGTTCAGGTGTCGTACAGTTGAGGAACGAGGGTATGCAATTATCTACCATAGAGATTTTTGCATAGGCTAAGCAGTAAGGGAGAGAGCTAGGGCTGTTACACGGCTTACCCTTTGGTTCCTTAGTTTTGGATCAAGTCAGTCGGATATTCATTTGTGTCTTCTAGTTTTCTGTAACACCTTCCGTGACAAAGACTTCACCAGAGTGAATACAGAGGGTTCACCACAAGATGTAAACCATTGCTGAGCCTCAAAAACAGAAAGGTCAGATTGGAGTTTGCCAAACGACATCTAAAAAAGCCTTCACAGTTTTGGAACAACATCCTATGGACAGATGCGACCAATATCAACTTGTACCAGAGTGATGGGAAGAGAAGATTATGGAGAAGGAAAGGAACTGCTCATGATCCTAAGCATACCACCTCATTAGTGAAGCATAGTGATGGTAGTGTCATGGCGTGGGCATGTATGGCTGCCAATGGAACTGATTCTCTTGTCTTTTGTTTATGATTTGACTGCTGACAAATGCAGCAGGATGAATTCTGAAGTGTTTCGGGCAATAATATCTTCTCATATTCAGCCAAATGCTTCAGAACTCATTGGACGGCGCTTCACAGTGCAGATGGACAATGACCCAAAGCATACTGCAAAAGCAACCAAAGAGTTTTTTAAGGGAAAGAAGTGGAATGTTATGCAATGGCCAAGTCAATCACCTGACCTGAATCCGATTGAGCATGCATTTTACTTGCTGAAGAAAAAACTGAAGGGAAAATGCCCCAAGAACAAGCAGGAACTGAAGACAGTTGCAGTAGAGGCCTTGCAGAGCATCACCAGGGATGAAACCCAGCGTCTGGTGATGTCTATGCGTTCCAGACTTCAGGCTGTAATTGACAGGAAAGGATTTGCAACCAAGTATTAAAAAGTGAAAGTTTGATTTATGATTATTATTCTGTCCCTTTACTTTTGGACCCTTAACAAGTGGGAGGCACATATGCAAACTGTTATAATTCCTACACTGTTCACTTGATTTGGATGTAAATACCCTCAAATTAAAGCTAACAGTCTGCAGTTAAAGCACATCTTGTTCGTTTCATTTCAAATCCATTGTGGTGGAGTATAGAGCCAAAAATGCTAGAATTGTGTCGATGTCCTAATATTTATGGACCTGACTGTATCTGTAATTGGTCAGATTAGTTTTAATTTCCTACCTTTGCTGTTTAAACTCCTAATTATAAGGAATTATTTAATAGATGTATTGCCTTTTTCTGAATTTGCCAGTTAGTCAGCCATCCTTTATATGCATATTTACAGTAATGATAAATAGTAATGATAGCATCAGGTTGTTTCCATTGCCTGAATTATGCTCATCCTTTTCCTGGCATGTCCAGAGGTCCAGATGGTCTATTCCAGGGGACTGTCTGTTATTATTCTCATACAAGCAGGATTGCTCATTGTAGATCAGTTGCGACAAAGGCTGGATGTCTAAAAAACATTAATGATACTTTATTTTTCCTATACAGTAATATACTGTACATATTATTGCAGTAACTAAATGCCAGAGGCAAAAAATGTTCTAAACTTTTTAGAGGCTTTATTAATAGGTTTCTACATATGACTTGATATACATGTTATCTACTAAAACTTGTGAAACACCCTCTCCTCCGTCCATCTCCGTCCATGCTGGAATGAAGTTGTCATATGACATTTATTAGAAACATTACGGGATCTGTTCTTGGATGTTTGGCCAAACCAAGGTTGCAGAGAAACATTCGGCAGCAGAGTGTCAGTAGTGTGTCAGTAGGTTCATAATACAAATGTTAAGAGACTCTGTCATACAGAGTATATGATTGTGAGCCATTCTGCAATGTCTAGACTAATCCACAGTAAAAAATTATACAGAAATGTTTCCACTAACAATCCCACTTGCATCTTTAATTCCCCCCCCCCCCAATGGCAGATGCAATCAGTTGGCCTCCTTTAACCTCCATTTAGACAGTAAATGTTATTTTTTTGCTGGCTAAATCTGTTTCTCTATATTTACCTTGGTAGTTCAACTGAGAAATAGATTGACAACAATCTATCATTAAATAAATGTAGGGAATGATAGATTATTATTTCTGTCATGTAAAGTCATGTACAAAACTGTCAATATTTCCTGACAGTTGTGCCGCTGACCTATTTTTCAGTTGAATTCCTATCACATTATGGTGAATGAGGACGAGACCTACATGCAGCGGCGATTTGGGAACTTAAAGTGGCCCTGGAAAAAAAACTAAAAGTGTCCCCATGTTATAGGTGGCACTAAATGTATACAAGATGGGGCAATATAAGTAGGCAGGAACAACAGAAGTAGACAGGGCCTGCAATACCATGGTGATGCACAAAGTACCGCCCCAGCAGAATCAAATACCACCAGTGCAGCACAAAATACTGCCGCAATCTCCACAGTATTCAATTCAGTTTAGGAGGGCAACTGTGACTGTTGAGAATCAGATCATTATGTACCTGGCCTGCGGCCATCAGGAGGGCTTGAGTGTAGCTGGCCAGCTAAGACCTGTCCTAGGTTGCTAATATAGCTTATGTGTTTATATAGCTACACCTGCCAATAACCTAATACAGTTCCTATGTTTGTGTGTTAAAGACAAAAGCAGAGTTATTTACAGTGACTTTATATTTTGGATATCATATAACTGTTATATATTGTGTTCACAGAAGCAGAAAAGATAATATGCCTTTAAGATTCATTATATAAATGTAAGGTAAGCTTAATGACACAGCGGACACAACAGAAAGCATAGAGTTAAACTGTTGTTACTGCAGGAGTCTTGACTAGAGTTGAGCGGATACCTGGATGTTTGGGTTTGACGGTTTCGGACGAACTTCACAAAAAAGTTTGTGACCCCGAACCCAAAGCCCATTTAAGTCAATGGGGACCCAAACTTTGGAGCACTAAAATGGCTCTAAAAAAGTCATGGGAAGGGCTAGAGGGCTGCAAAGGGCAGCAAAATGTGGTTAAGAGTATGACAAGTGCTCTGCAAATGTGGATAGGGAAATGACTTAAAATAACATAAAGTACGTAAAAATAAAAAATAATAATATTGATCTAGGAGGACGAGGTCCATATGGAGTAGGAGGTTGAAGAGGCGGTGGATGTGGCGGTGTAGGTGAAAGCGGCGGTGGAGGAGGAAGAGGTAACCAACACTAGTTTTTGGTTTTGGTTTTTATTTAATTTTATTTATTTATTTCAAATTTGGGTAGACCCCAAAACATTGGGAAATATAAAAAATTAAGCAAAGAGAAAGAGTACAACAATGGCTGGGTGAGGCCGATATACACGTCTATTCAGCACAAGGTACGGACAAGTCCTGTGGGATCCCTGCCTGGTTTATTTTAATGAGCGTGAGCTTGTCCACATTGGCTGTGGACAGGGGGCTGCGCTTCTCTTTGATAACCCCCTCCTGCCGTGCTAAACAAACGTTCAGACAATACACTGGCTGCAAGGCAGGCCAGCACCTCCAAGGCATAAAGGGCAAGCTCAGGCCATGTGCCGAATTTGGAGACCCAGAAGTTGAAGGGAACAGACCCATCAGTCAGTACGTGTAGGTGTGTACACACATACTGCTCAACCATGTCGCACGTCCCCATGACGGCCTTGATCCAATTGGATATCTTTTCTATTAACTTTAAATGTTCTTTTATGCGCCTACCATGGTGATCACGGGTAATGGGGAATCAGGGTTCCATGCCGGAGAGGGAACCTGAGAAAGGGATACCACATCCAAGGGAGGTCAATGGATGAAATGAAATCTGATTGAGCAGAAATGTGGGTCAAATTATTGAAGCAGAAGCATCAAAGAAAAGGAGGGGGCACGCGGCAATTACCCACTCCCGACTCGGGGAGGTAGTGACGATAAATAACAATACAGGACTCTTAAGATGCCCTGTTATTGTAATGATTGATAAAAAAAATTACAGGGAATGTCACTGGGGTATTTTGGATTAGGAAACGTTAGACAGGAGAGGCCCTGCTGCCACTTTGTTGACTCTAGATAACTTATGCCTGATCGCACGTCCCTGTGACGTCCACAATCCAATTGGTTATCTATCAACTTTCATGGTTCTTTTATGCGCCTACCATGGTGATCATGGGTAACGGGGAATCAGGGTTCCACGCTGGAGAGGGAGCATGAGAAAGGTATACCACATCCAAGGGAGGTCAATGGCTGAAATGTGAGCGAGCGGAAATGTGGGACAAGTTGTTAAAGCAGAAGGATCAAATGAAAGGAGGGGGCGCACGTCAATTAAAGACAAATTTTAAAAATTTAAGTCCCTGTCACCTATGCAGAGCAGGGGTTTTTCATCTGCAAAAATGGGTTAATGTCACCCACCAATTGAACAGACGATTTTACAAAAATTTGTTCCCTGTCACCTATCCAGAGCTGGGGTTTGTATACGGCAAAAATGGTAAAAAGGTCACCTGAGAATGTAACGGATGATTTTTTGAAATTTAGGTCCCTGTCACATATGCAGAGCAGGGATTTTTGTACGGCAAAAATTTTAAAATGTCACCCGAAAATGTAACAGACGCTTTTGCACCCTGCTCCCTCTTCTGCTGTGCTTGTGGCTCTGTGCGATCACAGCCTCTTCCTCAGAACTAGATAGGTCACTCGCATGACCTTGATTCCATGTGTGGTCGAAGACCTCATCATCCCCCACATCATCTTCCACCCAGTCTTCACCCCTGTCCTCATTGTCGGTCTGCACACTGCAGAAAGCCACAGCAGTTGTCGTCTGTATTTCGTCATCATCCGAGACCTGGTACGGTGGTTCTCCCATGTACTCATCCTGAAACATAAGTGGTTGGGCATTGGTGCCAACCACTTCTGGGGGGAGAACTATGTGGATGGCCCTGGGAAACCCTGCTAGAAGAGTCATCAAAAAGCTCAAGAGACTGCTTCATGACTTGGGGCTCAAACTGCTTGGCTGATTTGCAAGGTGGTGAGGTGAAGGACTGATGGCCATGGGCTGCAGTTTCCAACTCTGATCTATGAGCAGGAGACTGGGTGGGAGACAATGTGAAGGAACTGGAGGCACTGTCAGCCACCCAATTTACTATCGCCTGTACTTGTTCTGGCATCACCAATCGTAGAGCCGCATTAGGCCCAACCAAATAACGCTGAAGGTTCTGTCGCCTACTCGCACCTGAGGAAGGTGTTTCACTTGTGCCTGTAGATGGCACAGATGGACCACGTCCTCTCCCTGCAACAGGAGCTCCACCAACACCAGCAGCACCACGACTGGGGCCACGTCCCTTATTTCACACTCACCTCATTATTTGCGTTCACCAACCAAACTAACAGATGGTTTATGTCAGGCGACTATGTAACCGCCAATAGTCAACAATTAAGTTCACTGACAGTAAGGCTGTGCCAGTGTCATAAAGAGGAAAAATTTCTTGAGGTCACACAACAGTGCAAATTTTATACAATCACTTCACGGTCACAAAAAATGTTAATTTGTCAACCAACAATGTAACAGCAGTATTGACTGGTTGTATTGGACTGTCAGAAATGCAGCAAAGGCACCAAATGTAGTATCTAGGACAAAATGGGTGTTTTTTTCAAACCAGAATATAACAGCAGTATTTAATTCTTGTATTGGACTGTCACAAATGCAGCAAAGGCCCGAAATGTAGTGTCTTGCACAAAATGAGTGTTTTTTTCAAACCAGAATATAACAGCAGTATTTGACGCTTGTATTGGACTGTCACAAATGCAGCAAAGGCCCCAAATGTAGTTTCTAGGACAAAATGTTTTTTTTTTTAGGCCAGAATCTAACAGCAGTATTTACCGCTTGTATTGGACTGTCACAAATGCAGCAAAGGCCCCAAATGAAGTATCTAGGACAAAATGGGTGTTTTTTTCAAACCAGAATATAACAGCAGTATTTAACGCTTATATTTTACTGTCACAAATGCAGCAAAGGCCTGAAATGTAGTGTCTTGCACAAAATGGGTGTTTTTTTCAAACCAGAATATAACAGCAGTATTTAACGCTTGTATTGGACTGTCACAAATGCAGCAAAGGCCTGAAATGTAGTGTCTTGCACAAAATGGGTGTTTTTTTAAGACCAGAATATAACAGCAGTATTTAACGCTTGTATTGGACTTTCACAAATGCAGTGCAGGGCGAAAATGTACTTTATAGCAAAAAATATATAATTTGTCCCCACAGAATCTAACAGATGGATTTACTTGGATTGTACTTTGCAAAAAAAATAAAAAATTAAATATGTCATCCCCTGGGTCCCTGAACTCACAGACCGATTCCCTATATTAATCTCAACAAGAGAAAATACTTATATGGTAGTTGTGGAATCAAATCACTATGACTGAAAACAACTACCTAAAACATAACTTTTATTAAAGATCATTAAACACGGATCCCATAAAGGGGACCAATCAGGGGCGTAGCGTGGGGGGGGGGGCCGGGCCGTTGCCCCGGGCGCCAAATTGCAGGGGGCGCCCGGCAGCAGGCATTTTCTAAAGGTGGAAAGCAGGCATTTTCATTCTGCCTCATAGGTTCAGGACAGGTCTAGAATGTATTGGCTTCTTAGAGGGAATGATGTCATAAGATCACGTGACCGCTTCCTCCCACCCCTTACAGACTGAGCCAGATGCAGGAAAAGGGCTGTAAGGAGAAGCAGAGCAGCGTCCAGAGCAGGGAGAGTGCAGGCACTTACACTATGCTGTGGTCAGTGGTTTATGGTGAGGGGTTCGGGGGCTGTATTTCTATGGAGATTGTAGTGGAGTATATGAGGGGTGTGAGAGCTGCTAGAAGCTTTTATAAAGTCACCCACAGTTACATTGCTCACCATACAGTACATCCCCTTACATTAGGTATTTTAAAGGGAGTCTGTCAGCAAAGTTTCACCTTTTTAACCCTTCCTATAGCTTTCTAGCAGCCTTACAGTTAGTAAAAACGTTACCTTTATGAGCAATCCTGGACTTATAAAACCAGCAAAAAAAAACTTAGTAGCATATGCAAATGAGGGCTCGCAAGTGCCCAGGGGCGGCGTTACCCTCGTAGGTGCCCAGCTAACTCAGCCTTATTGTCGCTTCACCCCACCCTGTCTTTCCCTCTGCTCGCCCATCCTTTCCCTCTGACCGCCCATCTACTTACTTCTTGTTTTGCCGAGATCCCGCGCCTGCGCACTAAGTCTGTCGGCCGGCGCATGCGCACTCCAATGCCCATTCCTTGTACGGCATCACAGTAATTAATGGACTAAGTGCGCAGGCGCAGGATCTCGGCGAAGCAAGAAGTAAGTAGATGGGCGGTCAGAGGGAAAGAATGGGTGGGGGGAAGCGACAATAAGGCTGTGTTAGCTGGGCACCTACGAGGGTAACGCCGCCCCTGGGCACTTGCGAGCCCTCACTTGCATATACTACTAAGTTGTTTTTTGCCGGTTTTATAAGTCCAGGATTGCTCATAAAAGGTAATGTTTTTATTAACTGCAAGGCTGCTAGAAAGCTATGGGAAGGGTTAAAAAGGTGAAACTTTGATGACAGACTACCTTTAACTCCATACTATAGTTCATCTTGGTAGACGAGCAGATGTTATTTTTTGTATTTTTCAAGTAGCTGCATGCCATACAAGACCCAGGTTAATTTTCATTGATAAACCACGTATAGAATTTTTTATTTTTAACAAGGGCATTACAAGGACAGGTAGTCTAGGTACGTGGACAGAGTGCCCCTACCATCCAGGTGCATCTCTGGGCAGAGGATAATCTCAGGGACATTTAGGGACAGACACTAGTGAACTTTATGTGTTGCCCCCCCCCCCCCCCTTCTATCCATAAGTATTTACGGTCTACCTGGTCCAGTATAGCTCTATTCTGTGTTTGTCCACAATTCCCTATATTACTTTGCCTTCACCTGGCACATATGCAGTGCAGGTGCACTTAAAAAATGGGTATATGTTGCCCACTGAACTAAAAGAACTAGGTTAAATTATTGTCCCTGGCACATACTGTATGCAGTGCTGGTGCACTGAACTTGCACAAAATGGCCGCCGACGACCACCTAACTAACAGACGGATGAAACTTATTTTTCTGTGTCACTGGGCTCAGGGCAGGGTAAAAAAATGTTGCACTGCACAAACAAAACACAATCTCTGTAGATCGCAGAGTTAACAACAAGCACTTCTGATAACAGATTCTTTCTTATTCTCTCCCTCACAGCAGCAGCATCCTATCCCTACATTAGTAAGAGCAGAGTAACGTGCAGCGCTACGTGACTCCAGCTTATATAGAGGCTGGGTCACTTGCTGCACTGGCCAATCACAGCCATGCCATTAGTAGGCATGGATGTGATGGCTTCTAAGGGCACACGAGTTAAACGCTTGTTAATTGGCCTTCTCTGCAGCCTTTCAAAAAGTGCCATTAACTCGCCGAACCCGAACTTTTACTGAAAAGTTCGGGTTCGGGGTCCAAAAATCCAAAACTTTACAGTTCGGGTTCGCTCAACCCTAGTCTTGACCAATCCTAGCCAGCCTCACACTGCCCAGGAGTTTTGACCAATTACATCCAGCTTCACATACAGCCTGTGTGGGAAATCCCCTAGCTGGAATCATTATTCACCAGAGAGAAGAGCTGAACAGACACCCAGTTCCAGTCAGAGTCCAGTTTTATGGAAGCAGAGAGGCCAAAATAGGCATTTAAAACAGTTCAGTTCCTACTGTCAATATAGTGATTAGAACTGCATACTGAACCAGTTATATGTGTGTTTACTTACAGTTCCATCAATTGCAAACTACAAAGTTCACAATCCAAATTCAAATTCCATATTGCAATCCAAATTGCATGCTGAGCCATACAATCATACAATCCATACAACTTGCAAAAGCAAACTGCAATCTGCAGTAGAACTATTGGTTAACCTCAGATATATCTCTCAGAGAGATCATAAAGTGCTTAAAAAACTTAAAGTGAGAGTACAGATTGTGGCACGCGCAGCACTATGAAGTGTCTTTTGCGCTGTGGCATTAGAAGAATTTTGATATCTCTGACTTTTAGTCTAACCAGACTGTCTATTACTCTGTAATTCCTCTAGTGCCGTACTATGGAAACAGTAGGTTTAAAGAGCACACCAAATGCTTGAAATAACTTCAACTTTTCTTCATATATAACACTGCCGCGATGCTCTGTGCAGACTTGCAATGCGCTGGCTTGGATACGCTGCTGCAGGCTTTGGGCCTAGTGGCGAGAAACTAACTGGCTGCAGTACGTGGCCTCTTCATGGATAGTGGTGTGAGCACTCTAGCTCTGGATTTTGCCCACTCCACCAAGCGTCTCTTTCTCACTCTAGGGATCGCAGGAGGGATGGTGCTCTTTCTCTGACTATTTTGCCTTTGCCATTCTGCCACTTTAAGAGTCAGCTGCAGAATGACTAATGCACACGTTCTATGACCTCTATGGTAGCTCCGCTGAGGTGTCCTTGCTTGCTCAGTCAGGGAACAGTTGCTGCGCGGCGGTATATGCTGGCACTCTGCTGCTCTAATGTGCTATTTACTGTGCAAGTTGAGGAGCGCTATTACTTCACCCTCTGAGGGTAATAGTTCCACTGTGGCAGACACAGCACTATGAAGTGCCTTTTGCGCTGTGGCATTAGAAGAATTTTGATGTCTCTGACTTTTAGTCTAACCAGACTGTCTATTACTAATACTGACTAAAACTGTCTAATTCATCTAGCACCGTTCTTTAGAAACAGTAGGTTTAAAGAGCACACCAAATGCTTGAAATAACTTCTTTATTAACTTCAACTTTTCTTCATATATAACACTGCCGCCTCCACAGCAGATAGCCCATGTACATAACACATGTTGAAAAGATGTCACAAAATGGCAGTATGCGTAAGTTGGTGGTTCAACTGTTCAATCTTGTCATTCAACATAAAATGGTGGATATATTTCTCTCTTGAGTATCTGTACTCTCACTTTAAGTTATTTAAGCCTTTTATGATCTCTCTGAGAGATATATCTGAGGTCTAACTAATAGTTCACTTGCAGAATTTGGTCGCAATTTGCAATATGCAGTTAGCAGTAACTATTTGCAGATTAGTTGAGTATGATCTGGTATGGTTGTATGCAATTTGGATTGCAATATGGAATTTTAATTTGGATTGTGAACTTTGTAGTTTGCAAATGAATTTGTGGTTTGCAATTGGTGGAACTGTAAGTAAACACACATATAACTTGTTCAGTATACAGTTCTAATCGCTATATTAACAATGGGAACATTATATAAATGTTTTAAATACCTATTTTGGCCTCTCTGCTTCCATAAAACACAGCTCTTAGTAGAGTGAATGTCTGTTCAGCTCCTCTTTCTGGTAAATAGCTCCTGCTAGGGGAATTTCCCACACAAGCTGTGTGTGAGGCTGGCTGTCATTGGTCTAGACCCCTTCCCAGCAGCAACAGTTTAACTCTATGCTTTCTGTTGTTTCTGCTGTTTCATTGAGCTTACCTCACATCCATATAATGAATCTTAAAGACATACTATCTTTTCTGCTTCTGTGAACACAATATATAACAGTTATATGACATCCAAACATGAAGTCACTGTAAATAACTCTGCTTTCAGTATTAGCAACCTAGGACAGGTCTTAGCTGGCCAGCTACACAGATACTCAAGAGAGAACTATATCCACCATTTTATGTTGAATGAGAAGATTGAACACCACATTGAGTGGCCCCCTGGGCATCGGCCCACCAGGAAATTTCCCTGTAGGGCCAATGGCCAATCCGTCCCTGCCTACATGTTATTATTGGGTTGACTCTACATGGTGCTGGTGGGGTGCAATGTCTAGGGGAGCCCATAGTCTAGGTTTACATGTTAAGATTTTTCAAGCAATTTTTGACAACAAAGGCAGGAATGGCTTTGGCTTGAAAAAATGCATAAAAGACTTGAATGTAGAAAGTTAAGCTTAAAGAGCATCTCAACCCTATTAAACCAGGCATACTGCCTGGTAGGCTTGATCATTCTGAGTAAAAAGATACCTTTGTACGTAGAAAAAAAGGCTGGCAAGAAGATTTGGAGCACCGCAATTGAAATGGCCATCTCCTCTGTGCACTTACCCCTCCCTGTGACAAGGGCTAGACATCTTGTCTTGTACAAGATTACACTTGGAAGCACAGGCACCAAAGGCAGTGCCTTCATTTCCAGGTGGACTAATGTGTCTTTAGCAGATGCATAGTTGCATGGGAAGCAGCATCAGATAATTTGTGCAAGCACCAAGTCACTTGCACAGGCGTGAGAATACATGGCTAGATGATACATGTAGGCCTGTTTATCACAGGGGAAGGGGAGTGCACAGAGGAGATGGGCGGAGGGGAGAGGAAGTGAACTGATAGCTTGTTTTGCTCTCTCAATACTTTTTATGCTAGTTGGGGGACAAGAAGAAACTCATAAGTATAGAAAAAAAATCTTTGATAAACTACATTACAAAGTTACTTTTACACACCTGTACTATTAATTTATTTAAAGTTCTATGACATTTTATGACTATTTATTTCCTTCACCAGAGATAAAGCAACAAATATACCTTATATTTGAACACACTGTAGGAATGGTTCCACAGTACCCCCATAACAGATGGAATAAAAGAGGTGAGAAACAGCTCCTTTGTTTTTATGTGCACTTCTGCTCCATCCTAGAAACGTAAGCTATACCAGTGTTACTTCCATTCCCTGGGTCCTGTGCTGTACAGGAGGCACCACTGTTCTAAGCTCTTCCATAATTTATTTTCCATTTACTTTCATTATGTAGAAAGAAATCTGTGAGAAGAATTTATAAAGAAAACGTAGTGAGACGTAAAACAACCAAAACAATCAGACTGCATGGTAGACAGAAGCCCTTCCTTTTTCTTGTGGGGAGTCCACTGGGAAAATTGAATAGACTGCATTTGGAAGTGATCATCTTAGTAGAGTGAGCATCATACACATTTGCAGATTATATTAGACTATATCATTTTTATTTTGGTGGAGAGAAAGCTAACACATACCTTGTGACCCTAGACCATGAGAAGTCCTTCACTTATGGGGGTGGATCTGAATAAAAAGCACATCATGTTTTCCATTATACAGTACTTATCTTCTCTGGAGGATCAGTTCCTAGTTTTGGCAAAAGGAATATAAAGAACTGCAGCAAACTTCATCTTGTGAACATTGTATATAGTAGTGCCAGGCACCAGGGGTAGGCAGAAAGGGGGAGAGGACAGTAGTGGTGGCTGAGGCAATAAGGGTGTTTATAGTCCTGTCGGTGGTTAATCCCGACTCCAGTTGTCTCTCAGGCCACATGTTAGTGAAAGGAGGAGAGCAACCCTTCTTCCCCTTGGGGCACAGCCTAGACTTTTGGGGTCTTCTGCCTGGTGGTGGCTGGAGTGTCCTTGATCTTAAGGAAGAATGAAGATTGGGGTGCAAAGGGGGAAGACAGGAGGAAGATGGCGATGTTTGTGTATAGAGACCACAGTCCAGGCCAGCTTGATTATAGAAAAATAAAGTTTCTCTTTTACTGAATAGATGATAGGATCACAGTACAAATACATGCACAGTTCTGAGGTATTTCACAAGATAGGTTCTTCCCAAAAGTCTGCATATAGTTGGTAATTATTTTCATGGTAATCCACCGAGTCCTCTCTTTGTAGTCACTAGCAATCTTCCCAAAATGACCAAAGCTGTATAAGTAGGTTACCTTTACTTTAAGTCCAAGCACGGGTTCCATGGCCCTTAACTAGAGGTGAGCAAATTCTCAAAAATTAGATTCAGTTTGCCAAATTCTCCAAAAAGATTTGATTCGTTCCGAATTTATTTGTGGCTAATTGCGTAAAAAAATAGCTATTTCCTGGCTGCAGAGAGCATGTATAGTGCTGTAGAACACTGTGCCTTGCAGTAACATGCATGTCTTCTGTGGTGAAGCGTGTGAAGTGAAGTGTGGTGTAGTGAAACAATACTGTGAGTCAGTATGACACACACATGACTGGCATTGCTTTTAGAATCACTGCACACTTCACTTATTTGAGCAGTTACGGGGCCAAAACTGACCAAATAACTCAAGTGTGAACTCAGCCTTACAGGTTGTTCTTAGCGCCAGGTATAAAGAACCATGAAGAGGCCCAAGATCCTACTGTAGCGTGAAAGAGTGCACTCTTTTTCACACCATCGTCAGCTCATTCCACATAGATGTCTACAGAACCTGTTCTTTGAAATGCTTATACAAGTAGAGCCTACCTGACAGACTGGAGAAGATATCAGCGGTAAGTTTGTGTTGACGTCGCTGATTATTTTGCCCTTCCTCTGATCAATGCATTAGGCCAGTAATTCATCAGTATTTTTAAAGAAAAAAAAACCAGGAGTGGATCCAAAACAGAGATGACACATTAATGGAATATTTGCATGTCTTCTGTGTTTTGTACCAACTCCTGCTTTTGGTTACCAAATCATAAGCCAATTCTGATGGAACCATACATGCCTTACAGCTGCTACACAGACAGGATCCGTTGGGCGTCTCATTTTTCCTTCCTTCTGACAGATCAGAAGAAGGGTCAAATAAATGATGATGTCAACCAGGTCAAAAAGTTGAAATAGTGGCCCAGTCATAGAGTGAGGAGGGTGGGAGAACAGCTTGAGAAGTCCACAGAGTGGCCCAATGACATAATGTTGAGGAAGCAGCAGAATGAGGAGACCACAGAGTGGCCCAGTGACATAGTGGGGAGGTGGCAGCAGCAGTTGCAGCATGAGAAGATCACAGAGTGACCCATTTGCATAGTGTGGAGGTGGCAGCAGCAGCATGAGGAGGCCACAGACTGGCAAGGTGACAGTGTGGAGGTGGAAGCAGCAGCAGCATAAGAAGGCCACAGAGTGGCCCAGTGACATAGTGTTGAGTTAGCAGCAGCATGAGGAGACCACAGAGTTGCAAGGTGACATAATGTGGAGGTGGCAGCAGCAGGAACAGTATGAGGAGGCCACAGAGTGTCACAATGACAGAGTGTGGAGGTGGCAGCATGAGGAGACTTGAGTGGTGAGGTGGCAGCAGCATCAGGAGACCACAGAGTGACCCTGTAACAGAGTGGGGAGGTGGGTCGCAATAACAGTACCCGCTGACGATGGTGAGTATAAAAGGGAGCACTTGGCATCAGATGTGTGGCATCAGGCAGGTGGCAGCATCAGAATAGTAGCTGAGGCAGGTAGCCAGAAGAAACCAGTCTCTTTTGTCAAGGTTTGTGTGAGGCAGCATGGATGATCTAGTCTGATGCATCAGGCATTGGTGGGTGAAAATCCTGGCTGATCCACGCCTGATTCATCTTGACAAAGGTCAGTCTCTCCACATTTTTGGTGGACAGGCGAGTTCTCCTTGGGGTAACTATGGCCCCCGCCATAACCTACTAAAAACCTGCTCTGATGCCACACTACTGGCTGGGCAGGACAGCTTTTCCAGGGCAAACTCTGCCAGTTGCGGCCAAAAATCCAGTTTGGCTGCCAAGTAGTCCAGCGGATCTTCAATGTGGGGTGGCAGGATGCTGTCCAAGTAAGTATAATATGAAGCACTTCAGTCACCTGTAGCAATTACAAACTACAAACTTGCAGACTTGTGTGTTCTTTTTTTTTTGTGTGTAGAAGTCATACTCACAAGTCCCTGGTACAAAACATTTAGTTTATTTTATTTCTTTACTTCATTCTAATGTAAAATGGTACACAATAAAGGACGCTGAGACAGACATCGTTTACACCTCCTCCCCTCCATGCGACGTTTTGGGAAAATACGCCCCCTTACTCATGCGTGCAGGAAGAGGGGGAGGTGGGGTATTTATAGCACCAACAGCTGATACATATATACAAACCATATCCTTTTATAAAAAAATAAAATAACCCTAAAAAATGAAAGTGATCAATCATATAAATGCACTACAGCTACAAATTTCATTTAACCCTTTAGGTATTAAAGACTGGAGTTTCACTATCCAAAAGGTCTCCCTTTGTAACAATCTCCTACTGTTATCCTCCTCATGGACTCCACTTTTTACTACCTCAAGAATCTGCCACCTGGTGGGCCCAATCATAAAAATGTCAGGCAACCGTAGTTTCACCTTGTTTTTTCACCTCCACTGTATCTATCTTACTCTTCCTTTTAAGTCCCTTCCTAAGGGCTCATTCACATGACTGTGGTTTGGTTCCGCACCGGAGCCGCATTTTTTGTGGCTCGGATGCAGACCCATTCATTTCTTTTTTTTTTTTTACAACAATTTTTATTGTTTTCAAGCAAGTAATAGCTTAAATTGGCAAAAAAGAAGTACAAACATAAGAGATACGAAAATAAAAAGTATACGGTATTGATTCATACCAGTAGAGCATGACAATGAAAAACATTATTCAAAATCAATAAATTAACACAAAGAAAAAGGTTAACAAGGTTTGAACTAAACATATGGGCTTAATCCAGGCTGAGTACATAATACAGGTCCTTCTCAAAAAATTAGCATATTGTGATAAAGTTCATTATTTTCTGTAATGTACTGATAAACATTAGACTTTCATATATTTTAGATTCACTACACACCAACTGAAGTAGTTCAAGCCTTTTATTGTTTTAATATTGATGATTTTGGCATACAGCTCATGAAAACCCAAATTTCCTATCTAAAAAATTAGCATATTTCATCCGACCAATAAAAGAAAAGTGTTTTTAATACAAAAAAAGTCAACCTTCAAATAATTATGTTCAGTTATGCACTCAATACTTGGTCGGGAATCCTTTTGCAGAAATGACTGCTTCAATGCGGCGTGGCATGGAGGCAATCAGCCTGTGGCACTGCTGAGGTGTTATGGAGGCCCAGGATGCTTCGATAGCGGCCTTAAGCTCATCCAGAGTGTTGGGTCTTGCGTCTCTCAACTTTCTCTTCCCAATATCCCACAGATTCTCTATGGGGTTCAGGTCAGGAGAGTTGGCAGGCCAATTGAGCACAGTAATACCATGGTCAGTAAACCATTTACCAGTGGTTTTGGCACTGTGAGCAGGTGCCAGGTCGTGCTGAAAAATGAAATCTTCATCTCCATAAAGCTTTTCAGCAGATGGAAGCATGAAGTGCTCCAAAATCTCCTGATAGCTAGCTGCATTGACCCTGTCCTTGATAAAACACAGTGGACCAACACCAGCAGCTGACATGGCACCCCAGACCATCACTGACTGTGGGTACTTGACACTGGACTTCAGGCATTTTGGCATTTCCCTCTCCACAGTCTTCCTCCAGACTCTGGCACCTTGATTTCCGAATGACATGCAACAGTCCAGTGCTGCTTCTCTGTATCCCAGGTCAGGCGCTTCTGCCGCTGTTTCTGGTTCAAAAGTGGCTTGACCTGGGGAATGCGGCACCTGTAGCCCATTTCCTGCACATGCCTGTACACGGTGGCTCTGGATGTTTCTACTCCAGACTCAGTCCACTGCTTCCGCAGGTCCCCCAAGGTCTGGAATCGGTCCTTCTCCACAATCTTCCTCAGGGTCCGGTCACCTCTTCTCGTTGTGCAGTGTTTTCTGCCACACTTTTTCCTTCCCACAGACTTCCCACTGAGGTGCCTTGATACAGCACTCTGGGAACAGCCTATTCGTTCAGAAATTTCTTTCTGTGTATTACCCTCTTGCTTGAGGGTGTCAATGATGGCCTTCTGGACAGCAGTCAGGTCGGCAGCCTTACCCATGATTGCGGTTTTGAGTAATGAACCAGGCTGGGAGTTTTTAAAAGCCTCAGGAATCTTTTGCAGGTGCTTAGAGTTAATTAGTTGATTCAGATGATTAGGTTAATAGCTCGTTTAGAGAACCTTTTCATGATATGCTAATTTTTTTTGATAGGAATTTTGGGTTTTCATGAGCTGTATGCCAAAATAATCAATATTAAAACAATAAAAGGCTTGAACTACTTCAGTTGGTGTGTGATGAATCTAAAATATATGAAAGTCTAATGTTTATCAGTACATTACAGAAAATAATGAACTTTATCACAATATGCTAATTTTTTGAGAATGACCTGTATAGCTAATAGAATGTATCAACATACAATAGAGATACAAAATATGCCTTAAACTTTAAAGGGAGGGTAAGAAGGGTGAGAAAATGGTTGGGGAGAGGGGGGAAAAGGGAGGATAAGTCTCATGAGAAGGCTCTATATTTCTTCCAAGGAGACCATATATCTAAGAAGGCAGAGCGAGTTCGGGTTTCCCAATGGGAGAGTTCTTCTAATCTGTATAATTGATCGACCTTTTGGGTCCACTTGGCTTCCTCTGGAGCGTCAATGGATAGCCATGCAGAAGCTACTAAAATTCTGGCCGCAGCTAAAAGAATGAGAAGCAAAGACCTGTCTTTCTTGTTAATCCTGTCTAATCCTAAACTAAGGAGGGTCAGTTCAGGGGAACATCGAAGAGAGGTACCACAAATACTATTACACTTATTTACTATATTACGCCAACAGCTCTGAATAATCGGACAGCTCCACCATATGTGGTAAAAAGTACCCTTGGAGGTTTTACATCTCCAGCAGATATTGGAAACATTAGGAAAGTATAGTGCAATATTTTCTGGCGTTTTGTACCACCTTATCATGATTTTGTACCCATTTTCTTGGATTCGGACACATCTAGAGATTTTGTGGGGTATAGAGAACATCACTTTAATCTCTGTGGGAGTCAGAGAACGGTTAAGGTCCTTTTCCCAGACACCCACTATTGCTGGTTTGGCAGTAGTTAAGGGGGACTTCATCCGTTTATATAGGGATGAAATTAATCTCTGAGGCGGTTGTTTGGACCCAATTAATTTGTCAAACCAAGAGGACAAAGGTGGCATGGGGGAGGAGTTGTTTATAGAGGTCACTTCAGACACAATAAATTTGTGTGTGAAGGAGAGAGACAAAGACTCCTTCAGATCTTTAAAAAGAAGCGGAAGGGGAGGGACGTTACCTTCATCATTTAGAATTTCAGAGATAAGCAAGTTAGAGTGTCTGATCTGGGGGTAACACGACTCCTTCAGATCCAGGGGGGGCTAGATCTATCACATCTTTAAGAGTAAGGAGTGATGAAGGGGTGGTTAATATATTATTATAAGAAGAATACCAGTCCCATACTGCCAGCGAACACCTTATCAATGGGTTTTGAATTTGATGAGATGGGGGGAAGGGTTTCCCAGCTAGTAATAAAGCCCTGGGAGTGGAGGGAAGGAAGTTACTTTCCATATGAACCCAAAATTTATGGGGGGGAGCTCTGATCCAGTCCACTACTCTGGCTAGATGTACGGCCTTCATATATTATTCAGGATCAGGGAGATTAATACCTCCCAACTGCTTTGGTTTAGTAAGATTGTCAAAGGAAATTCTGGGTCGACGTCCTTTCCAGATAAACTTGCGAACTGCTTTGTTAAACCTGTTAAAAAAGGGCCTCAGAATTTTGATAGGGAGAGCCTGCATGACATATGTTAATTTGGGCAAGATCAAGGCCGATACCATATTCTTTCTGCCAAACCATGATAGGTATGGGAGGTTCAATGAGTCCATCTGGGCGATAACCGAGTGCAAAAGTGGGATAAAATTCAATTTATATAAATCTGCAGTATTAGGAGAGATCTTCACACCTAAGTAAGTTAATAATTGTGTGGACCAGTTGAAAGGAGAATGGAGTTTGAGAGACCTAATTGCCGAGGGGGGGACCTCTGTGTAGGAGTTGTGATTTGGCGGGGTTTACTTTAAAGTTAGAAAGGGAACCAAATAGATCCAATAAGGATAATATGGATGGAAGGGATTTTTTCGGGTTAGTTGTGCAGATTAGGAGATCATCGGCGAAGGCGGCCAGTTTAATTTCCTGATCGACAACCCTAAGTCCCACTATATCTTTTTGTTGTCTCAGGGCCTGTAAAAGCGTCTCCATTACTAATACAAATATAAGTGGGGAAAGGGGGCAGCCCAGTCTAGTGCCATTTTGTATACGAAAACTGGGGGATAAAGTGCCATTAACTAGTACTGATGCTGAGGAGGAATGATACATAGCCGTAACCGCATTAGAGAATTGATCTGGAATGTTGAATTTGGCAAGCGTAAGGCTAATAAACAAACAGTCTATTCTATCAAACGCCTTCTCAGCATCAGTACCCAGCAGGACTATAGGGATCTCTCTGAGGGAGGAGAAATATAAGGCATTCAGAATCTTCATGACATTATGTTTCCCCTATCTCCCTTTAACAAAGCCTACCTGATCAGGATGTATTAGGGAGGGAAGACATTTTTGTAATCTAGTAGACAGCATTTTAGCTAATAGTTTTAGGTCAGTGTTAAGCAAGGATATAGGGCGGTAGTTCGAACATAATGAAGGGTCCTTGCCAGGTTTGGGGATGATCGTAATTGTGGCTCTGGACATGTCAGGTGATACAGGGGTATTGTGTAGGGCATTGTTGCAAATTGGAAGAAGGTGGGGGAATAAAATATCAGAGAAAGCTCTGTAGTAGGACAGGGGTAAGCCATCTGGGCCAGGGCTTTTTCCAGCTGGAGAGGAATTTAGTGCCTCTTGAATATCAGACATAGTAAATGGAGCGGCAAGTTGGTCACACTGGCTATCTGAGAGGGCTGGGAGATGTAGTGAACTGAGGAAGGAGGAGATATTTTGCGCTTCATCCAATCCAGGGTTAGGAAGCAGTGGTGGGGGAAGATTATAAAGGGATTCGTAGTAAAGCTTGAACTGTTCTGCGATTTCTTCAGTTTTGAACAACATGGAGCCCGACGAAGAAGCTATGTTGTGCACAAAACTTGTCATTTTTCTACACTTTATTCTCTGTATTTGGAATTTTGTTGCTTTATCGCCATGCGCGAATATTTTTTGTTTAGAGCTTAAAAAGAACTTAGCAGAACGTTCATTTAGCAAGTTTTTTAGCTCCATTTTAAGCGTGAGTAATTCAGATAGATGGAGTTGGAGCAAGGAAATTTTGTGGGTCTTCTCCAGTGTATTAATCCTGGAGAGTAGGGAGTTTATTTTCTTATCAGACTCCTTCCTCAGATATGAACAAAGACTAATTAGTTGACCTCTTATATATGCTTTATGAGCATCCCACAAGGTGTTAGGGGAGGTGTCAGATGTACGGTTAATGAGAAAGTATTCTTTTAGAAGGGACATTATTCGCTTTTTATGAGTGGCATTGCCCAGGATGGACTCATTGAACCTCCAACCAGTTTTTTTACCCAGTCCCTGAGGAGGACAGATGGAGCAGAAAATAGGTGATTGATCTGACAGCATCATGGGCCCTATTTTCGCTGAGGTGCAAAGTTGCAGATGCTCTTTCGATATCAGAATGTAGTCAATTCTGCTATATGAGTTATTGACTGCAGAGAAAAAAGAATAGTCAATAATGTTAGGATTAAGGCATCTCCAAACATCTATGAGTCCAAGGTTAAACAGTCTAGCCAGAGTAGCGCGGATTGCCTTAGAGGGCAGTGCTGATCCTTTTACATTATATGAGACTACTATTAGTTCAGACATGTCTCGTGTAGAATACTTTCTGAAGCTCGGGTGCTCTCTTTACCCAAGGACAATGGAAGTCAATGGGAGAACCTTGGCATTAAACCAGGCACCCTCTGCTCTGAAGAGGGGAGGGTGTCGGGACTGTAGTTTGGCTTAGGAGTCCCTGCTTTGACTCCATATATGTAGCCAATGCATTTAAATCTAATTTAGCCTCTTTTTCAGAAAAGTTTCTGGCAGGATTCAAACTCACAACCTTCTACATTACAGCCAAGAATCTTAACCACTACACTATAAAGTTGCATGATGATTTACTTTAAAAAAAGAAAAAATGAGACTTCTGCTGTATAGGAATATTTACTAGTAGTAAGTAGTAAGT
This sequence comes from Bufo gargarizans, assembly GCF_014858855.1. Lineage (NCBI taxonomy): Eukaryota > Metazoa > Chordata > Amphibia > Anura > Bufonidae > Bufo > Bufo gargarizans. The sequence goes on from NC_058081.1 coordinate 608,531,466, forward strand.
ATTCCTATACAGCAAAAGTCTTATTTTTTATTTATTTTTATTACCTGGCCATGCAGCTCTATAGTGTAGTGGTTAACATTCTGGGCTGCAGTGTAAAAGATTGAGAGTTCGAATCCTGTCAGAAATAGAGGCTAAATTTAATTTAAACAATTATATACGTTTTTTAGCCATAATATATTTACATATATCATTATATATTTCGAATATATAATATACTAGCTGAAGGATCCGGCTTCGCTCGGGTAAATTTAATCTATTTCATTTAATGTTTGTGTGTGTGTCGTTAAAAGATATCAACACTATCCACTATAACAGTGACCTCTATAGCACCCCACCTCCTAAACAGTGACCTCCACAGCCCTCCACCCCTTAACACTGACCCCCCACAGTGCCCAGTCCCTTAAAATGGGACCTCCACAGCAGCCCACCCACTTAACAATGACCTTTACAGCAGCCTTTCCCTTTAACAGTGACTTTCACAGCACACCACCCCCTTGACAGTGACCTACACAGGGGCCCGCCCCTTAACAGTGGCCTTTACAGCAATCTGCACCTTAACATTGACCTCCATAGTGGACCATCCCCTTAACTGTGACCTCCACAGCTGCCTGCCTCTAAAGTGGCCATAGGTCCAGTTTTAGGTCGGACTGTCCGGCTTTCAGACTCCCTGTCCTCCATCTGGCATAGGGCCTGGATAGACACAAGGATGTCCTTTTGAACAGCTCACTCTCATAAAGCAGAAATATGCTGTCTGAGTATGAGCTGTAGGAAGAAAGTCACCATCCCTCCCAACTCTGCAGCTGACAGAAGTTGATTTTAACCTGATTTTCTCAATCCCTGCCGGCTGAGGTGTGGGAGGGGCGTGGTCTAACCAGATAGAGGCGTGGCTTAGTGGGACCTAGAAGTTGATTTTTAACTTCACTTTTTCAATCCCTGTCGGCTGACGAGTGAGAGGGTGCGTGGCCTAACTGGATCGGGGGCATGTCCTTTGAACAGCTCAGTCTAAGACAGCAGCACTGTGCGGTCTGAGTGTGAGCTGCAGGGAGAAAGTCACCCTTCCTCCCACCTCTGCAGCTTACAGAAGTTGATTTTTAACTTCATTTTTTTAATCCCTGTTGGCTAAGAAGTGGGATGGGATTGGCCTAACTGAATCGGGGGCGTGGCCTAGCGAGACCTAGAAGTTGATTTTTAACTTCACTTTTTTCAATCTCTGTCAGCTAATGAATGGGAGGGGGCATGGCCTAACCGGATCAGGGGAGTGGTTTAAGTTCGTCTTTTGAGGGTGGACACATTGCGGCAGGGAGCGTGTCTGGGCTCCTTCCTGCAAGAGTGACGCCCCTCTGGGCACCTTACTGGCTCATTTGCATACCAAATAAACTGGAAATTCAGAGGATAAAAACATCTATTGCTGGAACAAAGGCACATCTTGAAATAAGGTACTAAGTGCTATTAGGCCATGGCTTTACTTCAATAGTGATTATCCTGGTGACAGATTTCCTTTAAAGCTGACCTACAGCAGTGAAAATAAATGGCTGGGTTGTTAGGGAAACCTGGAGTAAAACTGTGTATGTGGAGGCTGGAGGACCTGTGAGCTTCTATTGGCTGATAAGGGTCATGTGACCAAGCTTCTATTGGCTAATGCATTTTATGGGGAATATCTCAGAAATGGATGTCCTAGAGAGCTGAGACCTGTTCTAAAACCTTCCCGGGCACCTGATGTACCTGTGTGCCAAATTTCGCGATTGTAAATGCAATGGTGCGGATTCCTTTAGAAGACATACACACATACACTCAGCTTTATATATGAGATTATATGTAAATATATTATGACCAAAACATCAGTAGTAGTTTCCCACATATTATGCATTCATATATATCAGAAGTATGAATATATATATATATATATATATATATATTTTTTTTTTTGTAATGACACATTTTTTACAATTACTAAAATAAATATAAAATATATAAATGTAATTGAATCTCTATTTACTCACAACCTTCTACATTACAGCCCAGAATGTTAACCACTGCACTATAGAGTTGCATGGCCAGTTACTAACAACAACAACAAAATTAGATTTCTGTTGTATAGGAATACTTACACTATTTTACTATTATTTAAATTAATTTTTTGTATTTTAATTTTTTTTTAGCAGCTAGCCATGCAGCTCTATAGTGTAGTGGTTAATATTCTTAGCTGGGATGTAGAAGGTTGTGAGTTTGAATCCCGACAGAAACAGAGGCTAAATTAGATTTAAATACACTGGCTCGAGCACACGCGATATTTGGCCGAACTGGTGTTGGCCGAGCATGCTCACCCAACACTATTAAGGACCTCCCATTATTTTTTCTTTATTGGTTTAGAATGTTGATCATATTTGGAAACATACACAAATTGTTTCTTTTGCTTAACCCTTTTTTTTTTAACCTGTCTGATGTCCTGTCTTGTTTTTTTTACCAACCTCTATTCCAATTTCAGTCACCTCTCTCTTATTATAACCCCTCTGTAGGAATTTATTAACCATCAATAAGCGATTTTCATATTCTTTATCTGTGCTAGATATCCTTCTGGCCCATGTGAACTGGCTCTTAGGCATAATAGAAAAAATGTGAGGGGCTGGAATGAAGCAGCAGGTTATTTCAATCTGTGGTCTTTGTGAATAGTGTGGTCTCAAATCCTCCCTCTACTCGCCGTATTTCCTTATCCAAAAAATGAATGACATTTTCATCATAGCTGAGTGGAAATTTGATGGTATTATGACACTCGCTTAGGCTACTTTCAAACTAGTGTTTTAGTTTTCCGGTATTGAGATCCGTCATATGGGCTCAATACCGGAAAGAAACGCTTCAGTTTTGTCCCCATTCATTGTCAATGGGGACAAAACTGACCTGAACAGATTGGAGTGCTCCAAAATGCATTCCGTTCTGTTTAGTTGCGTTCCCATACCGGAGAGCAAACCGCAACATGTTGTAGTTTGCTTTCTATCCTGGGATGCGGAGCAGGACAGATCCGGCATGACCCCCAATGCAAGTCAATGGGGAAGGATGCGTCCTCCATTGACTTTCAATGGTGTTCATCACGGATCCATTTTGGCAATGTTAAAGATAATACAACCAGATCCGTTCATAACGGATGCAGATGGCTGTATTATCAGTAAAAACGCTAGTATGGAAGTAGCCTTAAATGGGCAACAAACTGTATCTTTCCTGTGCGGAATCTTGGGATACAAACTACTCAGGGCTTTTACAGTCTTGGTATCAATAATGCCATTGTCCTTACTATCTTCTAAAAAAACAAAACATCAATCTCCTATAGACGTTGATATTTGCCAACCATCTACAGCAGGGATGGCCAACCTGAGGCTCTCCAGCTGTTGCAAAACTACAACTCCCAACATGCCGAGGCTACCTAGAGCTATAAGCCTACAGCAGGGCATGGTGGGAGTTGTAGTTTTACAACAGCTGGAGAGCCTCAGGTTGGCCATGCCTGATCTACAGGCTTCTACATTGTACATAGACTTATTAATCACAACAGTAGCCCCTCCTATTTGCACAATAGAGTGTATACATCGGCATAGGAAAAACGCAGAGCCCGGAAGGCGAGGAACAGTTCTTCTGAACAAGTGTCTGAATCAGGCACCTCTGAAGCAGGAGAGGAGCAAGCCCCTGGAACTAACTACGGATGTAGCAGGGTTAACACACATGCTTTATGAGACATGTTATCTAAACTAAATGCAACTAAATGTGTTAAGCAATTGCTTTTCAATGGCTTTTGTTTCAAGATAACGCAATGAGTTAAGAAATTTGAGTTAGGAGTGTGTGTGTTACCCCTGCTACATCTGTATATGAAGTTAAGATTAAGATCAGATTGAGACCACACTGTTCACAAAGACCACAGATCGGAAAAAAACTGCTGCTTCATTCCAGCCACCACGCCCCTGACATTTTTCTAGTATCCCTAGGAGCCAGTTCACACGGGCCAGAAGGATATCTAGCACAGATAAAGGGCTCATTCATACGAACGTGTGAAGCCTGTGCCCGTGCTGTGGTCCACAATGCACGGGCGCCGTCCGTGTGGCAGGCGCATGGGGATTGCAGATCTATTCACTTGAAATTGGTCCGCGAACCCTCGGTTCCACAAAAAGATAGAGCATGTTCTATATTTTTGCAGTACGGAGGCACAGAATGGAACCCCAGAAAGCACTCCGTAGTGCTTCTGTAGCGTTCCGTGGTTCCGTTCCGCATCTCCGAAATTGCGGACCAACGGTCTCAGGGGCGTAACTATAGGGGAAGCAGGGGAAGCGGCTGCTTTGGGGCCCTGACTCAGAAGGGGCCCATCCAGGGGGAGGAGGACTAAAACATTTGGTCAGGGCCACCTCAACAGGATTAAACAATGAAATTATATATAGTCACAGTATAGACAGTGTAGAAAACGGATGGAACAGCTGCCGGGCCTGGTCTAAGAGAGCGATCTTTACTAGCCACAAAAATTACTGGGGGAGGAGGGCCCCATTCAAAAATTTGCTGTGGAGCCCAATCATTTCTAGCTACGCCACTGAACGGTCGTGTGAACGAGCACAAAAAATTTGAAAAAAATCACTTATTGATGGTTAATAAATTCATACAGAAGGGTTATAATAAGAGAGAGGTGACTGAAATTGGAATAGAGGTTGGTAAAAAAAAACAAGACAGGACATCAGACAGGTTAAAAAGCGGGATAAGCAAAAGAAACAATTCTTGTATATTTCCAAACATGATCGACATTCTAAACCAATAAAAAAGGTCATTCTGAAATATTGTCAGGTACTTAGACATGATCAAAAATTTGTGAGACTGTATGTTGATAACCCCCTTTTTGCCTATAAAAAGGTGCCTCACTAAATAACATGCTGATAAGAAGTGGCATATGCCCTAAGGCTCCATTCACACGTCCGTGATGTGTTGCGGACCCGCAAATTGCGGATCCGCAACACACCCGCCCGGCACCCCTATAGAAATGCAGCTGTGGACAAGAATAGGACATGTTCTATCTTTTGCGGAGCTGCCGACCCGAAAATCAGGGCCATGCTCCGCAAATGCGGATGCGGACAGCACACTGTGATGTTCGCCTCTATTCCGTCCCCATAGAAAATGAATGGGTCCACACCACGGATGTGGACCCATTTGCGGACATGTAAATGGACCCTAAAAAAATGGAAAGACAGAGTTTCCTTGCAACCCAAAGGAGGGGTACTTTCCCTGCCTGAGCTGTGGGAATTGTAGTGCTATAATTAAAGGTGACACTGTAGTGCACACAGGGAGACAGGATACAAATTAAAGATTTTGCAACATGCAAGACACATAACGTCATATACTGCTTGAAATGCCCATGTGGTAAGATATATTCTGGGCAAACATCTCGGGCTATAAGGATCAGAATCAATGAGAATAAGTCCAGCATTAGGACTTGCTCACACGACTGGATCCACAAAATTTGCGTAACGGAACGGACGGCCCTTTATAGAAATGTCTATTCTTGTCTGCAAAATGGACAAGAATAGGACATGACTCATAATTTCTGCGGGACCACGGAACGGAGCAACAGATGTGGACAGCACATGGATTGCTGTCTGCATCTTTTGCGGCCCCATTGAAGTGAATGGGTCCGCACCCGAGCCACAAAAAATGCGGGTCCGATGCAGAAACAAACCATGAATGAGCCCTTAGGAGGGAACTTAGAAGGAAAAGTAAGATGGATACAGTGGAGATGAAAAAACAAGGTGCAAATACGATGCCCGACATTTTTATGATCGGGCCCATCAGGTGTCAAATTTTAAGTGGCAGGTTCTGGACGTAGTAAAAAGTGGAGTCCATAAGGAGGATAACAGTAGGAGATTGTTACAAAGGGAGACCTTTTGGATAGTGAAACTCCAGTCTTTAATACCTAAAGGGTTAAATGAAAATTGTAGCTTTAGTGCATTTATATGATTGATCACTTTCATATTTTAGGGTTATTTATGGCTATGTATTTTGTATAAAAGGTGTGACAAAACCAACTTCGCCACTGCTGGTTCCATCCCACTGCTGCCACCAATGTAACGGATCTCCTGGCACCCCGAACGGGTACCTCCGTCGAATGATGCTCCTAGCACTTCCCGAGGACTCCAAGCACTCCACTTGACACTGTAAGCGCTGCAGACCCCACGAACCGCCGAAGCTTGGTTGAGGTCTCGCCGTCTCCTACCCACCCTGGCCCTCTGACAAGGGTAAAAACAGGAACTCTTTATTGAACACACAGCATTGACTTATATACACATGACACTGAGGACATGACATAGTAGCCAATCCTGTACAGTTTAAACACAAAACTAACCCTATTCAACAAACACAGTGGCATTGTCTGTGACGCAATTAACAAACACACTGGCATTGTCTGTGATGCAATTAACAAACACACTGGCATTGTCTTTGACGCAATCAACAAAATACAATTACCAACATAATGGGCTAACTTAATCACTCACAGACAGAAACCACAAATTTTTCCCAAAACACAGAAAACACCTCAAAACCCCACATATCCCCATAATTTATACATCAATGGATAGCTCTGATCTGGGTGAACAACATATCTGTGACTAAAACCAAGCTCGCCACTGGGTGGTGGAGAAGCCTGGCTACCAGCCTCTTGCCTCAGGATTATGGCCCATACTAACTTTGAAGGAGAAGACAGACCGGCCGCACAGCTTAAATCTGTGGAACTGTTTTGGGCAGGAAAGCCATGCTTGCGGCCGGCCAAATGTGACTTCCATGGAATTCGGAAACCCCTGCTTGGATCTGGGTGATTTTTGGATATGTTGTTTACCCATATCCCTCCATGCTCTTCCCATTGTTGGTCACCATGGTTCCGATTTTGAGTTGTCACGGAGGTGCACTTTGGCAGACACCGACAGGCTCAAGGACTGGCTCACCTTCTGTTCTACATATTTGTGCAGGGCTGATACTGCATTTTTGGCAAAGAAATGACGGCTTGAGACTTTACCTTTGCTCGGCACCAGCCATCAGTTCTCTGAAAGGTGCAGAGTCCAGCACCTAGAAAGGGAGGGACTGCAGCACCAGTAACTTGGACAGGACCATGTTCAGCTTTTGTGCCGTTAGAGGAGTGCACGCATATTGTTGTCTCTTGGCAATCGCTTTATTTATCGATTGCTGATGGAATGACTGACGAGGAGTAGGAGGGCGAGGAGCAGTAGCATCAGGACCAGTAGATGATGGGAAGGACAGACAGCTCCCTACGGCTGAGGTGGTAGAGCCTTGACTGGCTGAAATCAGGTGCGTGCCACTGGGTGATGCAGCAAGCTAGACAATGACACATTGGAGCCACAGTTCTCCCAGGACACTTTATGGTGACGCTCCATATGTTGACGCAGGGCCATAGTGCAAACATTGCCACTCTGTCCACGCTTCACCTTATTCCCACAGCATCGGCAAATGGCCATGTTCACCTCCTCCGGCGGCTTAACAAAAAACCACCACACCGCTGAGTAGGTGATTTCACTCCCAACACTCCGTACTGACTGACTGCTACCTCCGTGAACCCCTGCACCACCACTTTCCAGACAGGTAGGCTCTTGCAAAGCTGGTGGTCTACCCTGGGCACGTTTGGCTCCCGACCTCCCACTGCTGCCACCCTGCTGACTCCACAAACACACCCAAAAAAGGCTTTAGAACATATAACTACACCGCTGAACGGCAAATAAGCCCTTATGGTTTCCACTAATACATGCCAAAAAAGGCTTTAGAAGATAACTGCCTGTTGAATGGCAAATAAGCCCTTATTTATTTCCACTAATACATGCCAAAAAAGGCTTTACAACATATAACTATACCGCTGAATGGCAAATAATACTTTTTTTTCACTAATAGACCCCAAAAAAGGCCATAGAACATATAACTGCACCGTTGAACGGCAAATAAGCCCTTATTTTTTTCCACTTATACATGCCAAAAAGGGCTTAAGAATAGAGTTGAGCGAACACCTGGATGTTCGGGTTCGAGAAGTTCGGCCGAACTTCCCGAAAATGTTCGGGTTCGGGATCCGAACTCGATCCGAACTTCGTCCCGAACCCGAACCCCATTGAAGTCAATGGGGACCCGAACTTTTCGGCACTAAAAAGGCTGTAAAACAGCCCAGGAAAGGGCTAGAGGGCTGCAAAAGGCAGCAACATGTAGGTAAATCCCCTGCAAACAAATGTGGATAGGGAAATGAATTAAAATAAAAATTAAATAAATAAAAATTAACCAAAATCAATTGGAGAGAGGTCCCATAGCAGAGAATCTGGCTTCCTGTCACCCACCACTGGAACAGTCCATTCTCAGATATTTAGGCCCCGGAACCCAGGCAGAGGAGAGAGGTCCCGTAACAGAGAATCGGGCTTCATGTCAGCAGAGAATTAGTCTGCATGTCATAGCAGAGAATGAGGCTTCACGTCAGCCACCACTGCAACAGTCCATTGGCATATATTTAGGCCCAGCACCCAGGCAGAGGAGAGAGGTCCCGTAACAGACAATCTGGCTTCATGTCAGCAGAGAATCAGTCTTCATGTCATAGCAGAGAATCAGGCTTCACGTCACCCACCACTGTAAAAGTCCATTTTCATAAATTTAGGCCCAGCACCCAGGCAGAGGAGAGAGGTCCCGTAACAGAGGATCTGGCTTCATGTCAGCAGAGAATTAGTCTGCATGTCATAGCAGAGAATGAGGCTTCACGTCAGCCACCACTGCAACAGTCCATTGGCATATATTTAGGCCCAGCACACAGGCAGAGGAGAGAGGTCCCGTAACAGACAATCTGGCTTCATGTCAGCAGAGAATCAGTCTGCATGTCATAGCAGAGAATCAGGCTTCACGTCACCCACCACTGCAATAGTCCATTGTCATAAATTTAGGCCCAGCACCCAGGCAGAGGAGAGAGGTCCCGTAACAGACAATCTGGCTTCATGTCAGCAGAGAATTAGTTTGCATGTCATAGCAGAGAATGAGGCTTCACGTCACCCACCACTGTAAGAGTCTATTTTCATAAGTTTAGGCCCAGCACCCAGGCAGAGGAGAGAGGTCCCGTAACAGAGGATCTGGCTTCATGTCAGCAGAGAATCAGTCTTCATGTCATAGCAGAGAATCAGGCTTCACGTCAGCCACCACTGTAAGAGTCCATTTTCATAAGTTTAGGCCCAGCACCCAGGCAGAGGAGAGAGGTCCCGTAACAGACAATCTGGCTTCATGTCAGCAGAGAATTAGTCTGCATGTCATAGCAGAGAATGAGGATTCACGTCACCCACCACTGCAACAGTCCATTGGCATATATTTAGGCCCAGCACCCAGGCAGAGGAGAGAGGTCCCGTAACAGACAATCTGGATTCATGTCAGCAGAAAATCAGTCTGCATGTCATAGCAGAGAATGAGGCTTCACGTCAGCCACCACTGCAACAGTCCATTGGCATATATTTAGGCCCAGCACACAGGCAGAGGAGAGAGGTCCCGTAACAGACAATCTGGCTTCATGTCAGCAGAGAATTAGTCTGCATGTCATAGCAGAGAATGAGGCTTCACGTCAGCCACCACTGCAACAGTCCATTGGCATATATTTAGGCCCAGCACACAGGCAGAGGAGAGAGGTCCCGTAACAGACAATCTGGCTTCATGTCAGTAGAGAATCAGTCTGCATGTCATAGCAGAGAATCAGGCTTCACGTCACCCACCACTGCAACAGTCCATTTTCATAAGTTTAGGCCAAGCACCCAGGCAGAGGAGAGAGGTCCCGTAACAGACAATCTGGCTTCATGTCAGCAGAGAATTAGTCTGCATGTCATAGCAGAGAATGAGGCTTCACGTCAGCCACCACTGCAACAGTCCATTGGCATATATTTAGGCCCAGCACACAGGCAGAGGAGAGAGGTCCCGTAACAGACAATCTGGCTTCATGTCAGTAGAGAATCAGTCTGCATGTCATAGCAGAGAATCAGGCTTCACGTCACCCACCACTGCAACAGTCCATTGTCATAAATTTAGGCCCAGCACCCAGGCAGAGGAGAGAGGTCCCGTAACAGACAATCTGGCTTCATGTCAGCAGAGAATTAGTCTGCATGTCATAGCAGAGAATGAGGCTTCACGTCACCCACCACTGTAAGAGTCCATTTTCATAAGTTTAGGCCCAGCACCCAGGCAGAGGAGAGAGGTCCCGTAACAGAGGATCTGACTTCATGTCAGCAGAGAATTAGTCTGCATGTCATAGCAGAGAATGAGGCTTCACGTCAGCCACCACTGCAACAGTCCATTGGCATATATTTAGGCCCAGCACCCAGGCAGAGGAGAGAGGTCTCGTAACAGACAATCTGGCTTCATGTCAGCAGAGAATCAGTCTTCATATCATAGCAGAGAATCAGGCTTCACGTCACCCACCACTGTAAGAGTCCATTTTCATAAATTTAGGCCCAGCACCCAGGCAGAGGAGAGAGGTCCTGTAACAGAGGATCTGGCTTCATGTCAGCAGAGAATCATTCTGCATGTCATAGCAGAGAATCAGGCTTCACGTCACCCAACATTGGAACAGTCCATTGGCATATATTTAGGCCCCGGCACCCAGACAGAGGAGAGGTTCATTCAACTTTGGGTAGCCTCGCAATATAATGGTAAAATGAAAATAAAAATAGGATTGAATGAGGAAGTGCCCTGGAGTCCAATAATATATGGTTAAGGGGAGGTAGTTAATGTCTAATCTGGACAAGGGACGGACAGGTCCTGTGGGATCCGTGCCTGGTTCATTTTTATGAACGTCAGCTTGTCCACATTGGCTGTAGACAGGCGGCTGCGTTTGTCTGTAATGACGCCCCCTGCCGTGCTGAATACACGTTCAGACAAATCGCTGGCCGCCGGGCAGGCCAGCACCTCCAAGGCATAAAAGGCTAGCTCTGGCCACGTGGACAATTTAGAGACCCAGAAGTTGAATGGGGCCGAACCATCAGTCAGTACGTGGAGGGGTGTGCACATGTACTGTTCCACCATGTTAGTGAAATGTTGCCTCCTGCTAACACGTTGCGTATCAGGTGGTGGTGCAGTTAGCTGTGGCGTGTTGACAAAAGTTTTCCACATCTCTGCCATGCTAACCCTGCCCTCAGAGGAGCTGGCCGTGACACAGCTGCCTTGGCGACCTCTTGCTCCTCCTCTGCCTTGGCCTTGGGCTTCCACTTGTTCCCCTGTGACATTTGGGAATGCTCTCAGTAGCGCGTCTACCAACGTGCGCTTGTACTCGCGCATCTTCCTATCACGCTCCAGTGCAGGAAGTAAGGTGGGCACATTGTCTTTGTAGCGTGGATCCAGCAGGGTGGCAACCCAGTAGTCCGCACAGGTTAAAATGTGGGCAACTCTGCTGTCGTTGCGCAGGCACTGCAGCATGTAGTCGCTCATGTGTGCCAGGCTGCCCAGGGGTAAGGACAAGCTGTCCTCTGTGGGAGGCGTATCGTCATCGTCCTGCCTTTCCCCCCAGCCACGCACCAGTGATGGACCCGAGCTGCGTTGGGTGCCACCCCGCTGTGACCATGCTTCATCCTCATCCTCCTCCACCTCCTCCTCATCCTCGTCCTCCTCGTCCTCCAGTAGTGGGCCCTGTCTGGCCACATTTGTACCTGGCCTCTGCTGTTGCCAAAAACCTCCCTCTGAGTCACTTCGAAGAGACTGGCCTGAAAGTGCTAAAAATGACCCCTCTTCCTCCTCCTCCTCCTGGGCCACCTCCTCTTCCATCATCGCCCTAAGTGTTTTCTCAAGGAGACATAGAAGTGGTATTGTAACGCTGATAACGGCGTCATCACCACTGGCCATGTTGGTGGAGTACTCGAAACAGCGCAACAGGGCACACAGGTCTCGCATGGAGGCCCAGTCATTGGTGGTGAAGTGGTGCTGTTCTGTAGTGCGACTGACCCGTGCGTGCTGCAGCTGAAACTCCACTATGGCCTGCTGCTGCTCGCACAGTCTGTCCAGCATGTGCAAGGTGGAGTTCCACCTGGTGGGCACGTCGCATATGAGGCGGTGAGCGAGAAGGCCGAAGTTACGCTGTAGCGCAGACAGGCGAGCAGCAGCAGGATGTGAACGCCGGAAGCGCGAACAGACGGCCCGCACTTTATGCAGCAGCTCTGACATGTCGGGGTAGTTGTGAATGAACTTCTGCACCACCAAATTCAGCACATGCGCCAAGCAAGGGATGTGCGTCAAATTGGCTAGTCCCAGAGCTGCAACGAGATTTCGCCCATTATCACACACCACCAGGCCGGGCTTGAGGCTCACCGGCAGCAACCACTCGTCGGTCTGTTGTTCTATACCCCGCCACAACTCCTGTGCGGTGTGGGGCCTGTCCCCCAAACATATGAGTTTCAGAATGGCCTGCTGACGTTTACCCCGGGCTGTGCTGAAGTTGGTGGTGAAGGTGTGTGGCTGACTGGATGAGCAGGTGGAAGAAGAGGAGGAGGAAGCCGAGAAGGAGGAGGTGGCAACAGGAGGCAAAGAATGTTGCCCTGCGATCCTTGGCGGCGGAAGGACGTGCGCCAAACAGCTCTCCGCCTGGGGCCCAGCTGCCACTACATTTACCCAGTGTGCAGTTAGGGAGATATAGCGTCCCTGGCCGTGCTTACTGGTCCACGTATCTGTGGTTAGGTGGACCTTGCTACAGATGGCGTTGCGCAGTGCACACTTGATTTTATCGGATACTTGGTTGTGCAGGGAAGGCACGGCTCTCTTGGAGAAGTAGTGGCGGCTGGGAACAACATACTGTGGGACAGCAAGCGACATGAGCTGTTTGAAGCTGTCTGTGTCCACCAGCCTAAATGACAGCATTTCATAGGCCAGTAGTTTAGAAATGCTGGCATTCAGGGCCAGGGATCGAGGGTGGCTAGGTGGGAATTTACGCTTTCTCTCAAATGTTTGTGAGATGGAGAGCTGAACGCTGCCGTGTGACATGGTTGAGACGCTTGGTGACGGAGGTGGTGGTGGTGGTGTTGGTGGTACATCCCCTGTTTGCTGGGCGGCAGGTGCCAACGTTCCTCCAGAGGCGGAGGAAGAGGCCGAGGCGGCAGCAGCAGAAGAGGCCGAGGCGGCAGCAGCAGAAGAGGTAGCAGGGGGAGCCTGAGTGACTTCCTTGGTTTTAAGGTGTTTACTCCACTGCAGTTCATGCTTTGCATGCAGGTGCCTGGTCATGCAGGTTGTGCTCAGGTTCAGAACGTTAATGCCTCGCTTCAGGCTCTGATGGCACAGCGTGCAAACCACTCGGGTCTTGTCGTCAGCACATTGTTTGAAGAAGTGCCATGCCAGGGAACTCCTTGAAGCTGCCTTTAAGGTGCTCGGTCCCAGATGGCGGCGGTCAGTAGCAGGCGGAGTCTCTTGGCGGCGGGTGTTCTGCTTTTGCCCACTGCTCCCTCTTTTGCTACGCTGTTGGCTCGGTCTCACCACTGCCTCTTCCTCCGAACTGTGAAAGTCAGTGGCACGACCTTCATTCCATGTGGGGTCTAGGACCTCATCGTCCCCTGCATCGTCTTCCACCCAGTCTTGATCCCTGACCTCCTGTTCAGTCTGCACACTGCAGAAAGACGCAGCAGTTGGCACCTGTGTTTCGTCATCATCAGAGACATGCTGAGGTGGTATTCCCATGTCCTCATCATCAGGAAACATAAGTGGTTGTGCGTCAGTGCAGTCTATGTCTTCCACCGCTGGGGAAGGGCTAGGTGGATGCCCTTGGGAAACCCTGCCAGCAGAGTCTTCAAACAGCATAAGAGACTGCTGCATAACTTGAGGCTCAGACAGTTTCCCTGATATGCATGGGGGTGATGTGACAGACTGATGGGGTTGGTTTTCAGGCGCCATCTGTGCGCTTTCTGCAGAAGACTGGGTGGGAGATAATGTGAACGTGCTGGATCCACTGTCGGCCACCCAATTGACTAATGCCTGTACCTGCTAAGGCCTTACCATCCTTAGAACGGCATTGGGCCCCACCATATATCGCTGTAAATTCTGGCGGCTACTGGGACCTGAGGTAGTTGGTACACTAGGACGTGTGGATGTGGCAGAACGGCCACGTCCTCTCCCAGCACCAGAGGGTCCACTAACACCACCACGACCATGTCAACGTCCGCGTCCCTTACTAGATGTTTTCCTCATTGTTATGGTTCACCACAACAACAAAAATATTATTTGGCCCAATGTATTGTATTCAAATTCAGCGGGATATAAATTTGAGGCCTAGTATTTAGGCGCTGGGTGACCGGTATGGATTTACTAACAGAATTAGACTTGGAAATGCACAGTAGCGTGTGTGTGAAGTTATTCTGAATGACCCTATGTGCACCTTGAATATTATATACCCTTTTAGGGATAGATTTCAAATAGCTCTGATATAGCAGGAACCACTAAATTATGAAATTGCTAAATTGGGAATTGTATTTCAACCCAGAACAAAAAATGTGCTTTGACGGACACTAAATAACTTTCCCAGCCACAACAGGACAGCGGTAACGAGAGATTTAGCGGGATATAAATTTGAGGCCTAGTATTTAGGCGCTGGGTGACCGGTATGGATTTAGTGACAGAATTAGACTTGGAAATGCACAGTAGCGTGTGTGTGAAGTTATTCTGAATGACCCTATGTGCACCTTGAATATTATATACCCTTTTAGGGATAGATTTCAAATAGCTCTGATATAGCAGGAACCACTAAATTATGAAATTGCTAAATTGGGAATTGTATTTCAACCCAGAACAAAAAATGTGCTTTGACGGACACTAAATAACTTTCCCAGCCACAACAGGACAGCGGTAACGAGAGATTTAGCAGGATATAAATTTGAGGCCTAGTATTTAGGCGCTGGGTGACCGGTATGGATTTACTAACAGAATTGGACTTGGAAATGCACAGTAGCGTGTGTGTGAAGTTATTCTGAATGACCCTATGTGCACCTTGAATATTATATACCCTTTTAGGGATAGATTTCAAATAGCTCTGATATAGCAGAAACCACTAAATTATGAAATTGCTAAATTGGGAATTGTATTTCAACCCAGAACAAAAAAATGTGCTTTGACAGACACTAAATAACTTTCCCAGCCACAACAGGACAGCGGTAACGAGAGATTTAGCGGGATATAAATTTGAGGCCTAGTATTTAGGCGCTGGGTGACCGGTATGGATTTAGTGACAGAATTAGACTTGGAAATGCACAGTAGCGTGTGTGTGAAGTTATTCTGAATGACCCTATGTGCACCTTGAATATTATATACCCTTTTAGGGATAGATTTCAAATAGCTCTGATATAGCAGAAACCACTAAATTATGAAATTGCTAAATTGGGAAATGTATTTCAACCCAGGACAAAAAATGTGCTTTGACGGACACTAAATAACTTTCCCAGCCACAACAGGACAGCGGTAATGAGAGATTTAGCGGGATATAAATTTGAGGCCTAGTATTTAGGCGCTGGGTGACCGGTATGGATTTAGTGACAGAATTAGACTTGGAAATGCACAGTAGCGTGTGTGTGAAGTATTCTGAATGACCCTATGTGCACCTTGAATATTATATACCCTTTTAGGGATAGATTTCAAATAGCTCTGATATAGCAGAAACCACTAAATTATGAAATTGCTAAATTGGGAATTGTATTTCAACCCAGAACAAAAAATGTGCTTTGACGGACACTAAATAACTTTCCCAGCCACAACAGGACAGCGGTAACGAGAGATTTAGCGGGATATAAATTTGAGGCCTAGTATTTAGGCGCTGGGTGACCGGTATGGATTTACTAACAGAATTGGACTTGGAAATGCACAGTAGCGTGTGTGTGAAGTTATTCTGAATGACCCTATGTGCACCTTGAATATTATATACCCTTTTAGGGATAGATTTCAAATAGCTCTGATATAGCAGAACCACTAAATTATGAAATTGCTAAATTGGGAATTGTATTTCAACCCAGAACAAAAAATGTGCTTTGACGGACACTAAATAACTTTCCCAGCCACAACAGGACAGCGGTAACGAGAGATTTAGCGGGATATAAATTTGAGGCCTAGTATTTAGGCGCTGGGTGACCGGTATGGATTTAGTGACAGAATTAGACTTGGAAATGCACAGTAGCGTGTGTGTGAAGTTATTCTGAATGACCCTATGTGCACCTTGAATATTATATACCCTTTTAGGGATAGATTTCAAATAGCTCTGATATAGCAGAAACCACTAAATTATGAAATTGCTAAATTGGGAATTGTATTTCAACCCAGAACAAAAAATGTGCTTTGACGGACACTAAATAACTTTCCCAGCCACAACAGGACAGCGGTAACGAGAGATTTAGCGGGATATAAATTTGAGGCCTAGTATTTAGGCGCTGGGTGACCGGTATGGATTTACTAACAGAATTGGACTTGGAAATGCACAGTAGCGTGTGTGTGAAGTTATTCTGAATGACCCTATGTGCACCTTGAATATTATATACCCTTTTAGGGATAGATTTCAAATAGCTCTGATATAGCAGAAACCACTAAATTATGAAATTGCTAAATTGGGAATTGTATTTCAACCCAGAACAAAAAATGTGCTTTGACGGACACTAAATAACTTTCCCAGCCACAACAGGACAGCGGTAACGAGAGATTTAGCGGGATATAAATTTGAGGCCTAGTATTTAGGCGCTGGGTGACTGGTATGGATTTAGTGACAGAATTAGACTGGGATATGGCCAAAAAATAACCACACTATTGCTGGTTAAATGCACTTGGTGACGGGCGCAGCTTGCCCCTGATGTAGTATATGGCCAAAAAATGAACAGACTATTGCTGGTTAAATGCACTTGGTGTGACAGCTTGACCAACCACACTACTGAGGGTTAAATGCACTTGGTGACAGGCGCAGCTTGCCCCTGATGTAGTATATGGCCAAAAAATGAACAGACTATTGCTGGTTAAATGCACTTGGTGACAGGCGCAGCTTGCCCCTGATTTAGTATATGGCCAAAAAATGAACAGACTATTGCTGGTTAAATGCACTTGGTGTGATAGCTTGACCAACCACACTACTGAGGGTTAAATGCCCTTGGTGATGGGCGCAGCTTGCCCCTGATGTAGTATATGGCCAAAAAATGAACAGACTATTGCTGGTTAAATGCACTTGGTGTCACAGCTTGACCAACCACACTACTGAGGGTTAAATGCACTTGGTGACGGGCGCAGCTTGCCCCTGATGTAGTATATGGCCAAAAAATGAACAGACTATTGCTGGTTAAATGCACTTGGTGATGGGCGCAGCTTGCCCCTGATTTAGTATATGGCCAAAAAATGAACAGACTATTGCTGGTTAAATGCACTAGGTGTGATAGCTTGACCAACCACACTACTGAGGGTTAAATGCACTTGGTGACGGGCGCAGCTTGCCCCTGATGTAGTATATGGCCAAAAAATGAACAGACTATTGCTGGTTAAATGCACTTGGTGACGGGCGCAGCTTGCCCCTGATTTAGTATATGGCCAAAAAATGAACAGACTATTGCTGGTTAAATGCACTTGGTGTGATAGCTTGACCAACCACACTACTGAGGGTTAAATGCACTTGGTGACGGGCGCAGCTTGCCCCTGATGTAGTATATGGCCAAAAAATAAACAGACTATTGCTGGTTAAATGCACTTGGTGTGACAGCTTCACCCTGATGTAGGCTTTAGCCAAAAAACAACCACACCATTGAGGGTTAAATGCACTTGGTGACAGGCGCAGCTTGCCCCTGATGTAGTATATGGCCAAAAAATAAACAGACTATTGCTGGTTAAATGCACTTGGTGTGACAGCTTCACCCTGATGTAGGCTTTAGCCAAAAAACAACCACACCATTGAGGGTTAAATGCACTTGGTCGCAGCTTGTGCTGGCGCACCACAAGACACAAAATGGCCGCCGATCACCCCAGAAAAATGTGACTGACAAACGGTCTGGGCAGCCTAAAAACAGTGAGCAATTGAGTATCAGCAGCTCAATGATCCACAGCTGCAGATCGATCAATAATCAAGTACTTTGGAGGAGTTAATCTACCTAATCTCGCCCTACTGTCGCAGCCGCAACCTCTCCCTACGCTAATCAGAGCAGAGTGACGGGCGGCGCTATGTGACTCCAGCTTAAATAGAGGCTGGGTCACATGGTGCTCTGGCCAATCACAGCCATGCCAATAGTAGGCATGGCTGTGATGGCCTCTTGGGGCAAGTAGTATGACGCTTGTTGATTGGCTGCTTTGCAGCCTTTCAAAAAGCGCCAAGAAAGCGTCACAAAAGCGCCAAGAAAGCGACGAACACCGAACCCGAACCCGGACTTTTACGAAAATGTCCGGGTTCGGGTCCGTGTCACGGACACCCCAAAATTCGGTACGAACCCGAACTATACAGTTCGAGTTCGCTCATCCCTACTTAAGAAGCCTAACTGTGCAATGAGCCGGACCGTGGTACGGTTTCACGGACGCCGAATTATGCAGTGGGTCAGGATATGTGTATAATAGTCTAATGTTTGTTCGTGACGCCAATTGCAGCATGCGCAGGGTACTAACACAGGGCCCTTTAAGGGTGTTGAAATTCACGTACAAGGTTAGGAATGCCAGAGTGGTGTAATGTCTCTGTATGGTAGTGGTTATGGTGTCAACGGTGTCTCCTACCTGGGTACGGCTGGACTCTTGGATCCTGGCTCACTTGCAATAAAATGAGTGTGGTGCTAGTAGGAGTAATTGAGGAATTTGCAGCAGTAATTGAGATCCAGACCTTGGGTGAAGTTTAAACTTGTCTTTACTGGTAGTAACTTTCATCCAAGCAAGGTACAGGATTAGTCTTTGGTCCCAGCATGTATTGGCAATGTGTGGCAGTAATATATCTTCTGCTCTATCATGTGCCTGGAGCTTTGCAGGAAAAGGACGTCTGCTTGTTGCTCTGTAATATGGCAGGAATTTGGCTTCTGTGCTTACTATCTCATGCTGTCTGGGGACTGACTAGCTGAGGAGGAATATGGCTTCTCCTGGGTTTCTGTTCTGTACTCACAGCTATCTTCACCGGGTATGGTTCTTCCTGGAGTTCTGGAGTGGTCTCCTTGCTTCTTCCAGCTGAGGCTGCAAGGCTCAGGCTGGGGATGATGATCAATTGTCTCAGCCAAGACAAGATCCTGGCTTTGGATCCCTATATCTGGGAGCTCCTACACGCACAGCCTTTCCCTAGCAGGGGTGGCTGGCACACTAACTTAACTTCCTTCTCTCCCCATGAGGCAGGATATGTAATTATCTACTCTGCTCACAGAGGGGGGAGATAAACTGGAATGAACTATTCCAGCCTAGAAACACTAAACTGGCTTAAGTCCCTGCTAACATTGCTGCCACCTGCTGGTGAACATAAAGAATGACAACAAAAATACATTTAGCAAGGCTTATAATGCACATTGGTGAGAATATTATGTGAAATTACATGGGATGACAATGTAAATGCTCTTAACAGGTTGTAGCGGGGTAAAAGAGTTTCGTAAAAGAGTTTTACAACTGCACCACTGAACAGCAAATAGGCTGTCACAAAGAGGGGGAGGGGATGGTGCACCACTGACTCCTCCCACACCCCTGTCCCTGCCTACTTGCACTATCCATCCTAGGTAACAGAGCACAACTGGGCTAGCCTTGGTAAGTGCGGAGGGACAAACAAGACAGACAAACATAGAATGATCAACAAGCCGAGTCAGGACCAGTAGATAACTACAGTACCAGAGGATTAGCAAAGACGGGTCAAAAACAAGCTGAAGTCAAAAACCAGGAGAAGTGAAGCAGACACCAGGCACAAGCAAGGACGGAGATCATAAACGAGTCAGGAGTCAAAAGCCACGGAATCACACTAAGGAACACTGCATAGGACCTTATTCACAGGCAACCTGTGGCCTTCAGGTTGCCTGTATATATAGTGGGAAAGAGGAGTCATGTGACATGGCCAGCACCACATGATTCATTCCCCTGCAGCCAGCCGAGCGCTCATCTTGGCGCTCAGACTCCTTACAGTTGCCATGGGAGTGGAGGACACCGACCGTGCTAAGGAGGTGAGCGTGGCTGGGTCCTCCCCGCCCCCCATTGCTATGGAGACGAGGATGCAGCGCCGCAGGGTGCCGGCGGCAATGAGGAGGGAGAACATGAAGCTGGCACCTCGTGACATAAGCCCTTATTTTTTTCCACTTATACATGCCAAAAAAGGCTTTAGAACATATAACTGTACCGTACAAGGGCTAATAATAAGAAGAATGATTTCCTAGTAATACACCCTGTTAATAGCTGTATCACACAGCACTTGCACCCCAATAACAAGCAAGGTTTGCTGGAATTACAGAGTTATCATCTATTACAAACCTGAAAGCAGCAGTATAATGGTAATTTGGATCCCCAGTCAGTGCAGCAAGGTGTAATAGGATTGTTCCTAGTACCCAGACTGTACACTGTTCTCCTTTTATAGTGTGGAATAATTCATCCCTATCCTTTCCCTACACTTCTAATGATCTTTCCCTGAACTTCTATTCAGCAAAATAAAAGTTTTCAAGTCTTTCCTAGCACTTTCCCTAGAGCCTGCTAATATCTCTCCCTGCACTAAGTACACTGGAAAATGGCAGAATCCAAGATAGCTGAGGCCATTTAGAGGGCTGTGACATCACAGGGCTGGCTGGCTGATGATTGGCTGCATGCATGGCATTGTGGGTGATCCCTCGTTCCCAGAGTTTTTTTGCTCCATGCCCTAACATGTGCAGCAGCCGTTTTAGAAAAATATGCAATTCGTTACCACGAAGAGTGAGGAAATTCAGATTCGGTGCAAATCGAATTTTTCCTGAAATTTGGATCGAATTCCACTTTGATTCGCTCATCTCTATCCTTAACCATCTGCGAAATTCAATGCTTTTCTCTCTCAGAAACTAATCCTTAGCCAAGTTGTTTATTTTTAGAACCATTACTCACAGGAACAGTGTTTTCCTGGAGCAGGATTTGTCTTGCCCTACTTGGCAGGAGCCCACACCAAGCAAGTCTTCACTTTAGCTTCTTGCTTAGGGTAATTTCGCACTAGCGTTTTTCTTTTTTGGCACTGTGTGCCGTCATAGGGGCTGAATACCGGAAAAGAACTGATCAGTTTTATCCCCATGCATTCTGAATAGAGAGAAATCCGTTCAGGATGCATCAGGATGTATTCAGTTCAGTCACTGAACAGCGTTTTGGACAGAGGAAATATCGCAGCATGGGTATTATCTCCCTCTAACTTTCCGGATCAGTTGCATTAATTTACATTGAAATGTATTAGTGCATGCGCAGACCGCATCCGTCTACAAATGCTCTCAGTTTGCATGCAGATTGCCGGATCCGGCAGGCAGTTCCGGCGACAGAACTGCTTGCTGGATCACTCTGCTGCAAGTGTGAAAGTAGCCTTACTTGTAGACTTTTTACCAACTGGGGACAACTGGGGATATGGGACCATCCCTTAACCCTGCAACAAATACTAACAAACTGCCAGTTAACTGTTTCCTATCTATATACAGCCTTTTTGGAATATGTAGTGCATACATCATATTCAGCATTATAGTGAACACTTTATAACCACTTTGGTAATGAAGCTGGTATTAACTAGTGTTGGTCGAGCACCAAAGTGCTTGTGTGCTCGAGTAGAATACTTCCCGATGCTCGGGTGCTCTATAGAACACCCAAGCACATTGGAAGTCAATGGGAGAACCTGAGCTTAAAACCAGGCACCCCCTGCTCTGAAGAGGGGAGGGTGTCGGGACTCTAGGAGTCCCTGCTCTGACTCAGTATATAGCTATATCCATATTTAAATCTAATTTAGCATCTATTTATGAAAGGTTTCTGACTGGATTTGAATTCACAACCTTCTACATTACAGCCAAGAATCTTAACCACTACAAACATGAGACTTCTTCTGTATAGGAATACTTGCTGTATAAGTATTCCTATACAGCAGAAGTCTTATATATATATTATTTTTTTTTTATGCAATTCGTTACCACGAGGAGTGAGGAAATTCAGGCATGCAGCTGTGCAGTGTAGTGGTTAACATTCTGTGTTGTAATGTAGAAGGTTGTCAGTTTGATTCCTGTCAGAAACTGTTTCAGAAATAGAGGCTAAATTTAATTTAAACATATATATATATATATATATATATATAAGTTTTTACCAATAATATATTTACATATATTCTATATTTAGAATATATAATATATGTAAATATATGTAGATATATTATGGATAAAACATCAGTAGTAGTTTCCTACATATTATGCATTCATATATATATCAGAAGTATGATTTTATTTATGTCTATCTATATATATATATATATATATATATATATATATATAGATAAAATCATACTTCTGATATACATAAATGCATAATGTGTGGAAAACTACTACTGATTTTTAGGACTAGTTCTTTCTTTTTATGAAACTGGCCATGCAGCTGTATAGTGTAGTGGTTAACACTCTGGGCTGTGATGTAGAAGGTTGTGAGTACAAATCCCACCAGAAACTCTTCAGGAGTAGATGCTAAATTAGATTTAAATACACTTACTCAAGCACACGCAATATTCACCTAACCATAGTGATGCATGAGCCGAACTGGTATTTGGCCGTGCATGCTCACCCAACACTAGTATTAAACCTTTATCAGCGGGTCACTGCACTAGATGAAAGTGTGTGTCAAGAATATCATGGAATTTGACATTTCTTTTCACCGATGATGGCTGCATATATAGCGTATAGTATAACCAATTCTTGACACATCTCTGAAGCACAATCAACTTTGCCTGACCCATTAAAGGGCTTTGTTAATATAATTTTTGGGCCCAAACATCATATTTTCATAGCATGTACACCAGATAGATCCTTCCCCAATTTTTCCCTGTCCTGTAGTATTCTCCATGCCTTATAGTTACAGTGGTTTATTATGAGTGATATCATTGATTGTAGCAGTAATGATACATTGATAATGTGCAGTAAATGTATATATATATATATGTTTAGAAAACAGATAAAGGTAGAAATTTGTAGTATGGATTCATTAAAATTTGTTATTTAGTACCACTATGGCTCTCCTCCTAGCTGAGAAATCATTCAGATCTTATTCACTTGTCAGGGAGGTAGAAACGACTGATGGAAAAAAATATTAGTTATTAATTCAAGTTCTAAACATCTGGCTGCAATAATCATTAAAAACATTAGCGATAGACCGTTGTAATATGCTAATTGCATTTGCATCCGGTTCGTGATGCATCGTCTGTAAGACAAAGTCATACATATTTATAACCTCAAAATAGCTGACTGAATAATTGCACATTTAAGTATCTTCTTTTTTCTTGTGTAAAAAAGTCATTATATTATTGCAGCTAATTAGCAATGGGAAAATTGAATCATTATTATTTGTGGAGTTAATTTATACTAATTTCACCCTAAGCAATATAAATTCAAACACGGTTTTCTAAATTGCTGAGGCTGATGAAGAGCCAGTGGCGTTCCTAAGGGAGAGCTACGGGCGATGGGAAAGAATATAGGCTCATCTTCAGACATAAAGAACTTAAACTGTGCACAAATCATTATAAAAGATACAAAACTTCACAGTAATGAAATGATCCGGTCTCAATCATAGAACCAGATGTTAAATTTCAGCACATAAATAACTAAAATTAAAATTCAGTTAATGTTATCTTCCATGATGCAGTTTGTAGAAGAATATAGCTACTTACCCCTATGTACAAGAATATAAATACTATAAATACTAGCTCATATATACAAGAATATTACTACTATAATACTGTCCTTTATGTGTAAGACTACACCTACTGTAATACTGGCTTCTATGTGCAGGAATACACCTACCATTATACTAGCTGTATGGACAAGAATAGAACTACTCTAATACTGTCCTTTATCTACAAGATTATACCTAGTATAATATTGCCTCCTATGTAAAAGAATATATAATTATACAGGTGAAACTCGAAAAATTAGAATATCGTGCAAAAGTCCATTTATTTCAGTAATACAAATTAAAAAGAATTGCATTAATGCAGCTTAAAATTTGAATTTTGTTAAAAGGTTCAATATTATAGGCTCAAAGTGTCACACTCTAGTCAGCTAATTAATCCATACCCCCTGAGCAAAGGGGACCTCAAAATTGTGACTTTGGGGTTTCATAAGCTATAAGCCATAATCATTCAAATTATAACAAATAAAGGCTTGAAATGTCTCACTTTGCATGTAATGAATCTATCTTATATGTTCGTTTTACCTTTTAAGTTGCATTACTGAAATAAATGAACTTTGCACAATATTCAAATGTTTCCAGTTTCACCTGTATTACCTCTATGTAGAAGAATATAAATACTATAAACACTGCCTGCTATGTATGAGAATATAAATAATATAATACTGCTTCCTATGTACAAGAATATAACTACTATAATACTGCCCCCTATATATAAGAATATTGCTACTATAGTACTGTTCTATGTACAAGAATAAAACTATTATAATACTGTCCTCTATGTACATGACTATATCTACTATAATACTGCCTCCTATGTACAAGATTATAACTACTATAAAACTGCCTCCAATGCACACTAATATAACTACTATAATACTGCCTCCAAAGTACAATAAAATAACTACTATAATACTGCCTGTACAAGAACCAGTATAATACCGCCCATGTTCAAGAATATTACTAGTATAATGCTGCCTCTTATGCACAAGTATGTAACCAATACAATACTGCCCCTTTGAATTTACTGTACCTTTACCTATTTAATATTGTCTCTTACTTCTCTATCAATTGGCTAGCACTTTTATTCTTGAGGTCATACGGTTTACCATGCATGGCTGTGTGCTACACTATATGTAAACAAAGGCTTTTACTCAAATGTCAAAGCCAAGGTGTCTATAGTCTATGAGCGGTAAAAGAGACAAACAGGACCTGGGAATGAGACATGATTTTCATCAAAATGCAGAGCAGAAATGTTCTTGTTTTTTCCCCCAGTGAAATGCAAATAAGGGGCAACGATATAAATGAGAAAGGTGTGCCCGTAAAATTGCTTAAAATAAGATGTAATGCAGCTGTAGCCTAATGAGATCATTACCAAACAAATTCCTAGCAATTTCGCCCATCAGCAAACCGTTCAACTTCAGCACAAACCACTAAAAAAATGTTTTGATTAACTGGTTCATTTACAGCTCCTGCGACATACTAACTAACGTTTTATGCTGATGACTGAATTTGGCGAGAATAGAGAGAGGAAAGGGCAAATGTTGGAGAAGTCTATTTCATTTTAGTTAATGTCTAATCTTCTGAAGATTCTATGCCTTTAATAATCATTTTTTACAGAAAAAATGCTGGTCGGTAGAGAACCTCTTCTGTCTGCAGACAAGATGGGACTTCTACCAAAATCAAGGAGACAAACACATCTCAAAATAAAGTGTGGTTAATACTAGAGTAGAGATGAGCGAACTAGTAAAGATTCGCTTTGGGTCTGGTTTGCCAAATTTTTAAAAAGTTTGGTTCAGACCTGAATTGGTTCGGACCGAACTGAAGTTGCTCCAATTGGCCTGAAAGTTGATATATAACCCCCCCTCTATCCTCCTAGGACTTTTCCCTCCCCAAGCTCTTGAACACAATGACAGCAATAGTAAATGATGTCTGAGTGACAATGACAGACATAGCTATAACATAACAGAAAAAACGCTGGTCAGTACAGAACCTCTTCTGTCTGCAGACATGATGGGACTTCCAAAATAAAATGTGGTTAATACTAGAGTACAGATAAGCAATTTGACAGCATCAACATACAATCTGTTTAAAAACACACCGCGCCAGCATATGTCTCATGCTTTTTCATATTCTGACAGTGTTATGAGAAAAAAATTAAAAAGTGGCTTGGGGGAATGTGAAAGTAATGGTTAGAAAGTGTCATGATGCAGCCATAAAGAATGTAATGGTAGGTAACATAGTAACATAGTAACATAGTACATAAGGCCGAAAAAAGACATTTGTCCATCTAGTTCGGCCTGTTATCCCGCAAGTTGATCCAGAGGAAGACCCCTCTCTAGTAGCTATAGCCTGTAATATTATTAAGCTCCAGAAATACGTCCAGGCCCCTCTTGAATTCCTTTATTGTACTCACCATCACCACCTCCTCAGGCAGAGAGTTCCATATTCTCACTGCTCTTACCGTAAAGAATCCTTTTCTATGTTTGTGTACAAACCTTCTTTCCTCCAGACGCAGAGGATGTCCCCTAGTCACAGTCACAGTCCTGGGGATAAATAGCTGATGGGATAGATCTCTGTACTGACCCTTGATATATTTATACATATTAATTAGATCTCCCCTCAGTCGTCTTTTTTCTAAAGTGAATAACTCTAATTTTGATAATCTTTCAGGGTACTGTAGTTGCCCCATTCCAGTTATTACTTTAGTTGCCCTCCTCTGGACCTTCTCCAGCTCTGCTATGTCTGCCTTGTTTACAGGAGCCCAGAACTGTACACAGTACTCCATGTGTGGTCTGACTAGCGATTTGTAAAGTGGTAGGACTATGTTCTTGTCACGGGAATCTATGCCCCTTTTGATGCAACCCATTATCTTATTGGCCTTGGCAGCAGCTGCCTGACACTGTTTTTTGCAGCTTAGTTTGCTGTTTATTAAAATTCCTAGATCCTTTTCCATGTCAGTGTTACCCAGTGTTTTACCATTTAGTATGTACGGTTGACTTGCATTTTTCCTTCCCATGTGCATAACTTTACATTTATCAGTGTTAAACCCCATCTGCCACTTATCTGCCCAAGCCTCCAGTCTATCCAGATCCCTCTGTAGTAGTATACTGTCCTCATCAGTGTAAATTACTTTACACAGTTTAGTGTCATCTGCGAAAATTGATACTTTACTATGCAAGCCTTCTACAAGATCATTAATAAATATATAGAAGAGAATAGGGCCCAATACTGACCCCTGAGGTACTCCGCTAGTGACAGTGACCCAATCTGAGTGTGTACCGTTAATAACCACCCTCTGTTTTCTATCACTGAGCCAGTTACTTACCCACATACAGATGTTTTCTCCCAGTCCGAGCATTCTCATTTTATATACTAACCTTTTATGTGGTACAGTGTCAAATGCTTTGGAGAAGTCCAGATATACGACATCCATTGATTCGCCGCTGTCAAGTCTAGAACTTACCTCCTCATAGAAACTGATTAAATTAGTCTGACATGACCGATCCCTCACGAAGCCATGCTGATATGGCGTTATTTGCTTATTTCTGTTGAGATGCTCTAATATAGCATCTCTCAGAAAACCTTCAAACAGTTAGGTAGGCAGACAAAAAGCAACAGTGGTAAGATGGGCCACCGGCAGCAAGGTGATATGTATTCATCGCAATCAGCCTGATCTATAAGAACATTTCCGGATTGATTCAGTGATGACATATGCATGCTGCTTAATTAGACAGAACTCCCCCCAACCCAAAAAACAAAATTTTTTAAACCATGTGAAAACATGTAAATATATGATTGAGGCTTGATGCTAAATTTTACCTTAATACACACTGGTAGATTGCTGCCACTCCAGGGGTTTTGCTGCAGCAATCACATATGTATGCAGCTTAATTAAATTGACTCCCCCCCCCAAAAAAAAAAATGTAATTGTGATCATGTGGAAAGTGAATATACGTAAATGGACGATTGAGGCTTGATACTAAATTTCACCTTAATACACACTGGTAGATTGCTGCCACAGTAGGGGTACTGCTGCATTAATCATGGTTATATATGCAGCTTAATTAAATTGAATCCCCACAAAAAAATTAAATTGCAACAGTATCGAAACTAAGTAATGGACTATTGAGGCTTAAGACTCAATTTCTCATTAATACACACAGGTCTATCTATCTATCTATCTATCTATCTCATATCAATCTATCTCATATCTATCTATTTAGAGCATTCAAAAACACTCTCCAAAAATAAAATAAAAAAGATCTTTTAATCACCTACAGTACATGCAACTGCAACTTTATAACTCAGCATTAGAGTCTTTCACAAGCAAGAACAATGGTGCAAGCAGAAACAAATAGCCAAAATACATGTGATCAGACAATTAGATTATCAAGAATAATTGACAAAAAATTACAGGATATATATTTTATAAATACATCAAATCATCATTATAAAACAACCATTATTAAATGAGCATATAAAATACACATAGAAATAGTAAATAGAATTAATAATTGTCATTGTAAAACATAAAAGCATCTGACATATCAATAAATTTTTGAGCAGACGTGAAAAAATGTGAAAGGAATCATGGCACTTGGAATGACTCTCATCCATAGATGATCACATATTACAAAGCACGCCAAGAAAACTCAGTGTCTCGCTATAGCCAATGCACGTGACAATGCGAAAGGATATAGCGAGACACTGAGTTCTTGCTATCAACCATCACTGCAGCATTTCACCAATCTGGGTTTATGAACAGAGTGGCCATAGAAAAGCCTGTACTCAGTAAAAAACATGAACGTTTGAAAAAAAAGCATCAAAAGGACTCTCAGACTGTGACAAACAAGATTCTCTGATCTGATTAAGTCAATATTTGGCCTCAATTTGAAGCATCATGCTTAAAGGAAACCAGGCACTGCCCAAAGCCACCCTACAGTGAAACATGGTGGTGGCATGATGCCATGGGTGTGTTTTTCAGTGGCTGGGACAGAGAGACATTTTTAATGAAAAACTGATCCAGAGTGCTCTGGACCTCAGTTTATCTTCCAACAAGACGATGACCCTAAGCACACAGCCAAGACAACATAGGCGTACAAATAACTCATTGAATAGCCTTGAGTGGCCCAGCCAGAGCCTTGACCGGAACCCAATAAAACATCTCTACAGAGACCTGAAAATGGTTGTCCACTGAGACATCCAACCTGGCAGAGCTTGAGAGGGTCTGTAGAGAAGAATGGCAGAAAATCCCCAAATCCAAGTGTACAAACTTTGTGGCATCATACCCAAGAAGACTGGAGGCTGTAATCACTGCCAAAGGTGATTCAACTAAGTCCTAAGTAAAGGGTCTGAATACTTATGTCAATGTAAGATTTTAGTTTTTCCTTTTCAATAAATTTACAAAGATTTCTAACATTCTGTTTTTACTTTGTCATTATGGGGTACTGAGTGCAGATTGATGGCGAACACTTTTTTTTTTTTTTTATCAAAAAGCCACAACATAAAATTTTAAAAAGTGAAATTCTGAAAACTTTCCGATTGCACTGTGTCTAGCTATCATCTATCCCCAATAATGAATCCCCCCATTGTGTCGGATGAGCATAAAGAAAGCTGGAGAACCTCCATATATACCTGCTATACCTTCTCACCACGCAGGTCGCCCTCCAGCAAAGGGGAATGAGGATCCCCAATAGTGTCTGGTGTTATTATATAGGGGCTATCACTGTGATATCATGGAATGCTATGATGTCATGGAATGCTGTTATGTCATGTACTCATTTACATATACAGCTGTCAAACTTTTTTTTTTGTGTGGACCCATTAACTTCATGATATCCATGTGCTTTTCGTATCCCATCTTGATTACTGTAACTCATTACTAATTGGTCTCCCATTCATCAGACTTTTCCCTCTCCAATCTATCCTTAATGCAGCAGCCAGGCTGATCTATCTGTGTAACCTCTACTACGATGCCTCATTGCACTAGTTGCCCATACAGTATAGGATTACATTTAAATTGCTCATTCTCCACTCTGCTGCACCCCCTAATCTTCTCCCTCATTTCTATCTACCATCCTACCCATGCTCTCCGTACAGCCAATGATTTACTGCTAACATCGGCCATAATCCGAACCTCCCACTCCCATATTCAAAATTTCTCCCAAGCTGCACCAGTTCTCTGGAATACTCTTCCCCAAGCAATTAGGTTAATTCACAACATCCACAGTTTTAGACGCTCCCTAAAAACATCTTTTTAGGTTGGCCTATCACATCCACTAATCTACCGTAACTCTTCTCCATTCACCTCACCCCTTCATATTCATTCTTCTTAACCTGATCCATTGTCAAATATCCACACCCCATGAAATACTAAAAATATCGGCTGATGACTGACTCATGTAGCCTTATATCTACTTACCTATTGTGTTAAGATGGCCGGACCATTGTACAAAATAGGCACTTATTATCTTATATGTCACCCATATCTCCTCATAGATTGTCAGCTCTTGCGAGCAGGTCCCTCATTCCTCCTGTTTTAATTGTTGGCTTGTTTATTGCTATGTTATTTATGATTCTATTTGTACTTGACCCTCCTGATTGTAAAGTGCTGTGGAAAATTTTGGTGCTTATTTGCATGATTTTCCTAACCTGTGAGGTAAAGTCATGATTTTATTAAAGACACGGAGGCGAGTATTGCTATCTCTTCCTTTACTGTGAACTAATAGCAGCAAAGAAAAAATACAAAACCAAAACAAGTTACCAAGGCAACAAGGCCCTCCCCCATATGACCCAGTATAATAATCCTGGATCCCAAAGACTCTTTCTTTGATGATGAATCTCTTCTTGAAAACTGAACATCGCAACTCGAAATTCCAGCCGAACGAAAACCTAAGATGAAACCATCATGGAACCAGAGTTGTTGAACTGAAGAACGAAGATGAAGAAACGACAATCACCGATTGCAGTCCAAATAGTAGACTCATCCTATGAAAAGAAAAATCATACAAACAAAGGGTAATTGACCTTGCAAGAATGTGGATAAGGCATAGTCTTGTAAGATATCTACAAATATATTGATACTCTAAGTACAGTACAAGGCATAATACAAGCTCTAAAGAATAAATAATGATCAACATAGTTAGAAGGGAGGGTAGAAAAAAGGGGGAGGGACAATACTCGCCTCCGTGTCTTTAATAAAATCATGACTTTACGTCACAGGTTAGGAAAATCATGCAATTTTATTACATGACACGGAGGCTCCTATTGCGAGTTTAAAGCTGACTCCCAACTGAGGAGAAAACATGAGAAGGAGGACAAAAATAAACCTGTTAGTAACGGAACTTTTCTTCCGACACTGCTTCTTCCATCTTGATTGAAGAATCAGTTGTTGGGGAGGTTCTCCCATGGACGGATACGTAGGTCTTTACAAGGCAGGTCAGAATTTCTGGTAAGAAGTGATGTCATGGTACCTAAATTCTAAGGCCCCTTTCACACGAGCGAGTTTTCCGCACGGGTGCAATGCGTGACGTGAACGCATAGCACCCGCACTGAATCCTGACCCATTAATTTCCATGGGTCTGTGTACATGAGCGTTGTTTTTCACGCATCAGTTCTGCGTTGCGTGAAAATCGCAGCATGTTCTATATTCTGTGTTTTTCACGCAGCCCTGGCCCCATAGAAGTGAATGGGGCTGTGTGAAAAACGCATTGCATCCGCAAGCAAGTGCGGGTGCGATGCGTTTTTCACTGTTGGTTGCTAAGAGATGTTGTTTGTAAACCTTCAGTTTTTATCACGTGCGTTAAAAACGCATCCAAACGCATTGCACCCGCGTGGAAAAAAACTGAACAACTGAACGCAATCGCAGACAAAACTGACTGAACTTGCTTGCCAAATAGTGCGAGTGTCACTGAACGCACCCTGAACGCATCCTGAACGCATCCGGACCTAATTCATCACGTTCGTGTGAAAGAGGCCTAACTGCGAGAAAGAACACCGCACTAACTGACATTCAGTCCAACCCTTACAAACGTCACCGTTCTTGGGGCTAAAGTTGCAAATAACTTGGTAAAGGAGGGGGGGCCTGTCCCTAGGGAATCTACTCTTCCCCATTCACACAAAAACAGGTCACATCCCTCCCAACACCACCAAATTCCATTAAATGTGAGTACCCATAGAGACTCATGCAACCTGGCCTATCTCCCTACACCTCCAAAGACACAGGTAGGTCATAGACCCCCGTGTCAATGGGAAACGACTATAGGATGCAAATGTGGACAGCCAAATTATAACTCACCGCAGTGCGTTGGGCGAGTTTCCCTGGGTATAGGCTGTCACACATTTGTACCTAGAGTGTCTATGGGTACACAATCGACCAACATACAAAATCAATATATGTACATAGTACTATGCGGTTTCGGGATAGCATAAGTTATACGTCCCGAACCCTCATAGGAAACAAAGTGTGTCCATAAGATGTCTGGCTACAGGACTATGTTGGAGTTATGTCCTGAGCCTCCTCCTCCGGTTAGTTCGGTAAAGTTCTGTCTGGTTCTGGTGTGTTTGGTCAATAAGTTCCTTGACCCTCCGATACGCAGTCTAATGTAGATGATGATGACCAGAACCAGAAGAAGTTTAACTTGGTTAAATAAGAGATCGTCGTAGCTGAATAAGCTCTTCCACCCGAACATCTCCAAGTCTTTCTCCAGAGCCTGAGATAATGCTCCCGCTGGATTGTGGCACAGTCCTCCATCTCTTGAAAACCTCTGAACAAAGGTCGCTTGATTGCCAAAATCCAGTGGGATCCTCTGGAGCCTCACAAGAGTGTCAGGGGGGATAGCTAGTCTCTTCTGTGGCGTCATCTGGGTTTTTCCTCTGCTCCATAGTGAACACACCTATGACAGAAGAAAATACCAGGCGCTCCTGGGGGATTTCTCCCCTCACAGTGCAATTAGATGTCAAAATCCCAGCACCAATGCCTTTGACCCATGAGTAGAGAAAGGTATTGGGCTGCCCTTTATCTCACAGGACCCCTCGTTATCCTAACACTGGTGTTTGAACGCCCTACCTTAAGAGGATTGCGTCCCCTGCTTCACATCCCTCTGCACCAACAGATAAGGATGGCCATCCTACAAGTTTAGGACATCCGAGGGGATCTGTGGACAAAGCACAATCTTGTTATTGATGGCACTGTATCCCTGTCCACTCATGTGTACTCAGGCTGATTTTTCCCCTGTCATCCTGTCTTGTGGAGGCCAGCAGAATCCATGGCATGGGTCATGCCCTGGCTCCCCAGGACTCCACAACACAAGAACACAGTCCACACTCTACACCAATGTTGTCTATCCGCCCCAGTCCCCAGTGTAACACAGCCCTACCGAAAACCATGAGCAAAACAGTGTTATCTTTATCGATCAGAGACCTTGGTTGCTCATCGTGACATCCCCCTTAACTGTGTTCCAATGTCACCCGTTCCGCAAGCCAACAATTTTCTCGATCCACAGTATAACACAGTTCTACTCAAAGGGGACACAAGAATGAATCAAAAACAGCAGCGACCGGACTTACAGCAAGGAATGTAAACTGCAAAAATCAGCATGGTGGAACACATTCGTAGACAAGGACCACCACCATCAACATCAAGAAAACTTACAAACAGATAACAAAAACACACAACATGGACATACACAGGTAACAAACAGTGTAACAAATAGTACAGGGGTGTCAAATGTTGCCTAGCCTAGCTTGGCCATTCTGACCCCTCAGCAGCTGGTGAGGCGTATGCCGCTGAGGTGTAACTCCTTTATGGCCAAGCTGACTAGACCCCACTACACAATTTGTTACCTGGCTAATACTTCTGTTGGACACATTGCAATTACTTGCACAAGGGCAATTCCTTGCAATGTGTCCTTTGTTCCCACACCTGAAACACGTGACTTGGTTTCCCGTCCTGTGTGTTATGTTCCTATCTGTTTTGCAGTGTCTCGCTATGTGACCTAGGCCACCACATGCAAAACATCTAATGTGTGCTCTGCTTGGCCCAGGTCTGTCTACACTGCAGCCGTGCTCCCTTCTCCTGAATTGTTCCATTCTCAGGGTCGCACTCTTCACAACAGTTCTTTTTCCCAAAGTTAGGGAAAAATCTCTGTTAGTCTGGACCGGCTTGATCTGATGATTTGACTGGTCACAGACTACTCTATCTCCTTTTTGCCCTGCACAGGGCAAAGTTTTGGGAGTTTCCGACACTGACTTTACACAAAAAGAAAGGGCCGGCACCAAATTGGTGATAACCTGTTGCATGCCAGACATTAGCTGGGACCTTACAGCAACCTCAGCCTTCAATTTGGCTACCGTCACGTCAGTAGAGGCAGTCTGCTCCTCAATTTCCTCCTTCTGCCTCTGCAGCTCTACTAACTGTGACTCTTTCCTAGCCACCTGCCCATCTCGGTCAACAGTAGACTGCACATTCTCTGCCAGCTGTGCCTGCAATGCCGAAACCTGTTCCGAATTACTGGCACAGCATTGGCAGTGAATGTTCGGAGGAATAGTCTCTGTTGACCGAGACACCAGTGCAACTTCCTTTGGCTTGCAGATGCTAACCTCAAATGTATGCACAAGTTTGGCTAGCATCCAAAGCCATTTGGTTGCCTTGTTCAACACCGTCCGTTTGTTAACACATAGCTTGTCGTAACTACAAGCCTGTGCTAACAAATCGGACCACAGCATTTCTGTTGACTTGCAAGTGGTGGGGAGGATGGGGTTAAATGTGCTGTGTTTAGCTAGGTGGTGTAGTGTGGAGAAGTCCATACTTACATCTTGATGAGAGGCCATATTCCTTGGTGCTGTCCTTTGTTGTCCCTTGTGTGCTGCGTGGGGGAGGTCCTTTAACGCCTTCTCCCGTCCAGCCAGACTTTTCTGTTCAGCTCCGACGGTGATGGTCCTCTCTTCAGTCACGCATGTGACGACTTATCTCCAGTGTTCAGTGGGCGTGCAAGGCAATCAGAAAATCGTTAATACACAAAAATCAGAAAAGATTTTAGGTTCTCTGCTGTAAAAATTGCCTTGTGTTTAGTTTTGATTGAGAAATCTGCTTTACCTGTCTGAACTATAAGGCTATGGATGCTCAGAATCCACCAAACAAAGATACAAATTCCTAGCAGTGGGCCTGGCTCGCCAATGTTAAAGGGGATAATAATTATTGATATTTATGCAAATCTCAATAATTAATATTCATAAATAGGCGTGAGGTGTCTAGTGATGACTAAATCAAATATATATTTTGTCCTAGCTAGGTTAACTAGCTAACTACCTCTGTTACCTATACACTCCATTGAACTACACTATTTGTGACTTACTACTATACTACGGCGGCGACTACTAAAAACACTATACGCTGTATATGAACAATAAAGTATTTATTATACAATACAATAATACAAGTCTAATTATATGCTATATATATATATATATATATATATATATATATTTATAGATTAATGGTTATAAATATATATACATATAGACGCACACACCACAGTACAGCAATAACACTACAGTAAAGCACAATACAAACCTAACTACACTAGACAATTCACAATTCACAATTCCACCCCACACACTAGCTATACAATACACATATATTCATTAGCAGCAACCCACCCGCCTGGCTACTCACTGTCCCTACGGGGTAGACAAAGGGTTAACACACACTCAGCTGCTGGGGTAAGCAGTAAAGGATAACACGGCAGCTACACAGGTAATTGGGGCTTCCTCAAGGGTACAGGGCTGAGGGTAATGCTGCAGGAGGTCAGCATCCAGGGTTAGGGGATGGTTGGTGGAGAATGCAGGGGTTATGCAGTGCTGGAGGGAAAAGGTTACTCAGCCATCTCCAGGGGCATGTGGCCTCTCTTCCTTCAGGGAGCTGTTCCCATGTGTCTCTGTTTTTAGTCCAGTTCTAAGAGACCGCGCCTTTGTCCTGCTTGGGCTAATATAGCCCAAAAGCAGCCCCCTCCTCCTTCAACAGGAGGGTGATGACATCATCGTGGGTGTGTGACGAAATGCTTGAACTGAATCAAAGGACTTCCTGCCCAAGCTGTAAATGAGAGCATCCTGCCCAGCTGCCACACCATAACATCACACACTCCCACATCATAACAGAACCAGGCGTGAACGCAGCGCGCTATCTTGGGTGGAAGGTATCACACCGATGCTCTTAATTCTGGAGGCTGGTAAATCAGAGACAGGTGCCCGTGAACTCGAGGGTTTAGGGCGGGTACTGGCCTTGGAGGAAGATGGATTATTAGTCATAAATACCTCAGAAATGGAGTGAGAGATGGCAGAAGCCATTGACCCCATGGCTGACTGAATGGCCATAGCTACAGAGCGCTGGATTGCAAGCGCCTGTTCATCATTTTGTGCAGAAGCAGACTCCTGGACATGAGAGATCTCTTCCATGTCTTCAGGAGTGGGGGTGTGATGGTTATGGTCAGACATGCTGAGGCACACTGCAGGTAGCAATAGGTAGGACAAAACCTTGGGGAAGGCAGGAGCCACAAGGAACTATAGGGACAAGGAGAAAAGGATATCCCAAGGGGGAACCAAACTGACCGGTAGTAAGAAAAACTCCCAGATGAGGGGAGCCGGAGTGATGTAGAGTAAGAACGCCGCACTAGATGCTCCCGAGATCTCGCGACAACGTACACGGAGGCGAGAGCGAGATCTTGCGATAATGCGGGTGGAGGCACGCGAAGGGAAGCGAATCTCGCTGGAGCAGAAGATGGGGAAATGGCGGCCGAAGTCGTGCGAGACTACGGCGGCTCGCCGGACACGCAGAGAAGAAGAGCGTATGAGCTGAGCGGTAAGCAATAAAGGGAAGAGGGGGTAGATAAAGAAAGGGACGATTCAGAACGAGAAGTAGAACCTGTAGGAATAAACTGGAGAAAAACAGACAGAAAAAACTGTCAAAACTGTCAAAAAACCCTACCCACAGGGGGGCTAAGAGTTCAGGTATGTAAGGGATGTGATAAGAGGGAATATCTATAAGTCCAACATACAATAAAAAAAAAAACATATGATTTTCCCACACAAAGATCACTTATCTGTGGACAGCAGCAGCAAAGAAAGAGGAGGAGTCTTTGGGATCCAGGACTATTATACTGGGTCATATGGGGGAGGGCCTTGTTGCCTTGATAACTTGTTTTGGTTTAGTATTTTTGCTTTGCTGCTATTGGTTCACAGTAAAGGAAGAGATATCAATAGGAGCCTCCGTGTCATGTAATAAAATTAAAGATTATTATTATTATTTTGTGTAGACACAAAATACAGATCTGTTTTGCAAACAGCAAAATACAGATGTAGTAGAGTTAACACACATCCTTAAATAATGTTAACTAAACTACTTGTATTAAGAGACACTTTTGCTTTTCAATGGCTTTTGTTACAGGATATCAGGAGTTAAGAATTTTGAGTTACAAGTTTCAGTGTTAATTCTACTACATCTGTACATACAGTCGTGTAAATGAACCCTGAAACTTAAAAAAAAATAACATTTTATTGCCTCCTAGACAATCTACCTATCCATTTATCTATCCATCTCATATCCAGTATCAAACTAGCCCATCAGAGGAAGAGAGGATCCTCTGGTGGGCCCAGGCTCTGACTCCATGGTGGGTCCCAAATTCCAGGCGAAAAAAAAAAACATTTGGAGCTGCTTTTGTAGACTGTAACTTGCCACTGGAGTGTATATGAATCAAAACCTAGACTTTATTGATGATATAGGGGTTTGGCTCCAGTGGCATGCCTGGCAGGGTCACAACAGTCGCTATTGAGACCAAGCCCCTAAGCTAGAGAGGCCCAGAGGTCCAATGGCACACCACCAATTACTGTATTATTCACTTTCTAAGATGCAGTGCGTCTTATGAAGAGAATACTAGTAAGCACTTCCACAAATATGCAGAAGGCGTATGGAGGGATGAGTGAAGAATTGTAGTCACCCCTCCCTGTTTTTTTCTGGGCCAGCACTGCATTGTCCTTACTGCATACAGCATCAGGAAGTAGTGTGTGCACTATGAACTAACATTGTACGCAGTCAAACCACAGCGCCCTAAGAAGACCAGGGCACATGATTGCAGGAGATAATGCCGGACCTGTAGTGTAAAAGCAGAGCAGGAGAGGTAAGTTTATTTATTTTGGGTCCAATACGAGGTCTGATATGGGGGGTCTAACATGGAGGTCTCATGGGTATCTGATCTGAGGCCTGACATGGAGGTTTGATGGAGGCCTCATTTGAGGTCTGATATGGAAGGTCTGACATGGAGGTCTGAAACTGGTCTCATCTCAGGTTTGATATTGGCGTCAGATCTGAGGTTTTATATGGTGGTCTAATCTGAGGTTTAATATGCTGGTCTCATCTTATCTGAGATCTGACATGAGGTCTGATCTGAGGATCTGATATGGGTGTCGGATTTGAGGTCAGATATGGGGTTCTGATCTCAGGAGATATGGGGCCTGAGGACCTAGTATGGAAGTCTAATCTAAGGATGTGATATGGGGTCTGTGGATCTTATATGGGGGTCTGGGGACCTAATACGGGGGTTTGATCTGAGGATCTGATCTGGTGTCTGATTTGAGGTCTAATATAGGGGTCTGATTGAGGTCTGATATGGGGGTTTGAGAGGTCTGATATAGGGGGATGATTTGAGTTCAGATATGGGGGCTGATTTGAGGTCAGATATCGGGGTCTGATTTGAGGTCAGATATGGGGGGCTGATTTGAGGTGTGATATGGGGGTTTGATTTGAGGATCTGATATGAGGGTCTAATCTGAAAGGTAAGGGGGTATGTATGGGTTTATTTTTTTTACTGGTGCACATTATGAGAGGATATTGTTTATACTAGCACACATTATAAAGGGGTATTTTTTGTACTGACGCACATTATAAAAGGCTATTGTTTGTACTGGCGCACATTATAAGTGGGTATTTTTTGTACTGGCGCTTATTATAACAGGGTATTTTTTTATACTGGTGCACATCATAGGGTTGTGCGGCAGACTGGGACCGGAGTCAGGGGTTCCCTTTAAGTGAAAAGTTTTTTTGTGTCGTGATGCCAGTTGCATTGCAGCAATGAGGGCACAGGGCCCCCTGTAGTGATATGATGGTACACAGGTGTAGGAATGCCAGAGGGTGGCCTAAATGTCCCTTAATGGTGTTGCACTTGTCAAGGTGCTCCTACCTGGATACACTGGAACCCCAGGCGTGGTCGTCCATTGCAGATAAAAAGGGAGAGTTGATGAAGGGAATGGAGAAAATAAATTGAGTCCAGACCTTGTGTTGATAACAGCTTTACTTGCATAAACGTTCATCAGGAAACAATCTTCCAAATTTGTCTTGGTTACCAGCAGGTTTTGGCTTTAGTTCTCGCAGGCAAACACACTCGGCTCTGC
Source organism: Bufo gargarizans (assembly GCF_014858855.1). Classification (NCBI taxonomy): domain Eukaryota; kingdom Metazoa; phylum Chordata; class Amphibia; order Anura; family Bufonidae; genus Bufo; species Bufo gargarizans. Next base: position 608,570,730 of record NC_058081.1, read on the forward strand.
TATATCTGTTGCTCTCTAGCTCTTCTGTGCTAACAGGATTAATTAGAAACCTTTCCTTTCTGCCGTACTTCGCTTTCTGAAGTCTGACACAGTCTTTATCTTTATCTGTATCTTCATCTTTATCTTTATCCAGGGAACTTTTCCTCCTGGCTTCCGAGGTTCTTTGCTCTTTTCTCTTGTTCCAGCAGAGCAGACAGAACTGATGGTTGGCACACAGTCTTTCCCTTACAGAGGGTACTCTAGACTCGCTTTGGCAGGGCCCATCCAGCAGGGACGAGGGCATGCCTCCTTCCCAAGCAGGGGGCCTTCACAACTAACTCCTAACTAACTGAACTCCTCCCTCTCTAGAGAGGGCTAGAATGGAAAGAAGGGTCTATTCCAAGCAAACTAACTCTGCCATGCATGCCTCCATCTGCTGGTGAACCAGGCACATTACATCTTAACAGTCACAAAATCAGAAATACAAATACACAATGGGCAGGACCTGGAAATAACTACACATGATGGCATTAAATCAACCATAGAAGATAGTGGGGGGTGTAAAAGGGGGTAATGCACCTCTGGAGTGTTACAGTTGTACTAGCACACATCCTAAGTTTTTTTTTTTTTACTGCCACACATTATAAGGGGGTACTTTAGTAGTGGCACACATTCGGGGGCATTTTTCTACTGGTACACATTATAAGAAGATTTATTACTACTGGGAGACTATGGGGAACATGATTACTAGTTTGGGTACAATGGGACATTATTGAAGGGATCACTGTCTGCGTGGTACTACTATATTCAGGGGGACTGTTTCTACAGTATAGTAGTGGGGGGCACAGTGTGCACATTATTGAGGGTGGCAGGATGGGGAGCTAAGAAGGTGGAATGATGATGGAAAAGTAGAAAACTAAGATGTCTGTTTGTTAACCTCTGCTATGCCCTTTTTTGGCCCCCAGAATAATTTCCTCTGGTGGGTCTGAGGAACCCCAGTCCAACCCCAATCAAATGTTTTACTCGCGAAAAACACCTTTAAAAGGAATGCAGAAAACAATATGCTATTACCATAGGAGAAAATTGCACTGTGCCTAGTTTACATCTATTCATAATTGCATCCTACATCCAACTGTGATCTTTATATAACGAGTAAATGAATGGTTTGTGTCCCTGGACACTATAACAGTGGTAACTGTCAGCAATTGTGGAAGTGAGAATCAGCAATGACTTTATGCAGCAGGGATCTGTGTATGCACATTGTGATAATGCCCAATATGATTGCTGCCTTCCAGCGTCTATCTCTGCTTTCCCCTTTGAAGTCCACACTCCTTCCATTTGCATCTGCTGCTAGGGCACGGCTGTATATGAATCTTCATTTGCTTGCTAGTGATATTCTGTGCTGGAAGCGGGATGATTTTCCCTCCCGATAAGCCTTTATCTGTATACAATTAATTGTCAATTACTATGCTGGCATAACTGTTATACCTTCTAGTCTCTGGAGGGGATTGTTCTTCCCTTGCAGTGACCACCCTGCTCAGCCTTACTGCAGCTTTTGAATATTTTATTGAAAAATTTCATGTTCTGTATCGTGGAACATTCCAAGACAGATGTCTGGCGGAAAAAAACAACACAACTTGTCACGCGCCATCTATCCTCCTGGGAAGAGACCTTGATATTTCTGCTTTGTGGTTACATAAATAAACACAGCGACTTCTACCTTGCTAAAGGGTCCAACACTTCTATAAAATGTTTCCCATAAAGCAGCAATATGGATGAGACATATTCATGGGGTTTAGAAAAATGAGGGAGAATGTCCATCCTGGACATCTTATTCTGTAATTGGTCTCCTATGTGCTGAATCATCTATTCTATATTATTTCATGGGTGAGATGCAAGAAATGTGCTCTCCTTCTCTTCTGCTGATCCAAGGGGTGGTATCAGGACACAATGTACATGGCAGTCTGATGAAAGTGAAAATTTAATTAATGAATTCATGAGGAAAGACCCCAAAGGTCCGCATTGTTTGCATACTCCCTAAAACATGGGTCTCAAACAAGCAGCCTGTGGCCCCCGTGGCAATTATTTGTGGCCAGTGGTACTTCAAAAGGCAGGGGGAGTGTGCACTATTAACTAATGAGTTCTTCCATTGTGGAAGAACTTGTTAGCACTGGACAGGAGGCCCAAGGGATATTGGGTATAGCACTGCTAGCGATTCATTGGCATTACTCACTGCTCCCTGGCCGGTGCTACCCTATGTTCTGGCAGCGTACAGCTTGAGGATGCAGTGCAAGTAGATACGCACTATGACCTGATGATGTACAGAACTGACACCAAGACACACTGTAGAAGAGTTGGAGTGGTGGTGATGCACGGAGGATGAGAGCAGATCATTTTTTTTTTGTCTCATCTGAGGTCTTCATTTAGGGGATGGAGAGAGTCGTTGAGGATTATATGGGGCACAGCAGTCTGATTTGGGGTCTGGACTCTGTAATATAAATTAGAAGTCTGATCTGAGGTCTTTATAAATTTGCAGCCTTATTTGGGGTTTGTATAAATTGCGGGGCTGATCTGAGGTCTGTACAAATTTGAAGTCTGCTTTGAGGTCTGTATACATTTGATAGGTACACTTTCTCTAGAATTGCTCAGAGACTTAAATTTCTGCAAGTCGTTTATTATAACACCCTACTATATACAGTATATGTGGCCTAGCACAGCTCGGTACATATACTTAAACTTTCATAAAAAATATCAAAAAGTACATAAAGTGCACAACAAATAATATATATATATATATAAAAAAATGGCAAAAATAGAAAAATTAAAACAATAAATCATAAATAAAAGGAGGTCCTCATATTGTGGTGTCCCTCAAACATACAGCCTCCTAGATGCTAGTAAGGTTGGATATTGCTTCTCAATTAAATGGCATGCAGGCATCAGAAATGACGGCTCGCTTCAGGAGAATCAAAGTAGTGTATAATATTGTCAACACAATCAACCTTCAGGCAGTGGCGTACATACAGGGGTCGCAGTTGTGACCGGGCCCAGCACTCCAGGGGCCCGGCCGTCTGTGGACCCCCCTGGCCCCTGCAGTCAGCGTTCCCTTCCCTCTAACTAAGCTGCATGGGTGGGCGGCCGCGCAGCCATATCGCGCCACTCAAGCTGCTGGCAAAATACCAGTGCCCAGCAGTCAGTGCAGTGAGTGTCAAAAACATCTCCGTCATGCGCCTCCTGCCCCAACTGCCTGGTCCTCCCACTTTATGAATGAAGCAGGCAGGCGGGGCAGGAGGCGCATGACAGAGGGAGAGATGTTAAGCTCAAACTGCTGGCGCGGTGGCGAGTCTGCATGTCACGCACCGGCAGCACAGCAGCAGGGCGGGGAGCAGTGCTCTAGTTCAGCTGCCCACTGCCGGCCATGTGAGGACCCGGAGTGGGAGTGGTGAAGCGGCCGCCACTCAGGAGACTTGTGTAGCAGCAGTTGCGGTGCGGTTGGGGCTCATCTTCCAGGCTCATGGACCACCCCTCGTGCTCTGCATCTCAGCAGCAGCAGCAGAAGCAGCGCGGGAAGGAGCTGGGTCATGACCGTGGAGCAAAATGTCCTGCAACAGAACTCCCATAAGGTAGGAGCTGCCCCCGGTGTGTGCACAGCGCCGGGCACTGCACCGGCCCCGCCGCAAGTGTCCTCGCCTTCTCCCTCCCCACTGATACATTACAAGAAGGCACTTATGGGGATATCTATGGAGGGCACTGTTGTGGGGGGATCTGTGGAGAGCACTGCTATGGGGGATCTGTGGAGGGCACTTATGGGGGATATCTGTGGATGGCACTGTTATGGAGATATCTGTGGATGACACATATATAGCATAAGATGCTATATATGTGTCATCCACAGATATCCACATAAGTGCCCTCCACAGATCCCCCATAAGTGCCCTCCACAGATCCCCAATAAGTGCCCTCCACAAATCCCCAATAACAGTGTGTCATCCACAGATCCCCATAACAGTGTCATCCACAGATCCCCCATAACAGTGTGTCATCCACAGATCCCCCATAACAGTGTGTCATCCACAGATCCCCCATAACAGTGTCATCCACAGATCCCCCATAACAGTGTGTCATCCACATATCCCCCATAACAGTGTGTCATCCACATATCCCCCATAACAGTGTGTCATCCACATATCCCCCATAACAGTGTCCTCCACAGATGGCAGTACAGCAGGATTGACATCTAAAATTGGCCTGTCCCACCCACACAAAGCAGTACTGTTGGGAGGCATGTTGGGTGAATGGTAGGGGAGATAGTGGGGGGGGGGGGGTGGAGGTTTGTTGGGGAGGGGGGGCAGCGGCAGGTTGGGGGATGGACGGTAAGGGGGCCCCATGGATCAGTTTTGCACCAGGGCCCCATGGATTGTGCTTACGCCACTGCCTTCAGGTATCTTATGTAATGATAACCAAAGTCATTTAGTACATAATGTCCTTGCCTTACAGCATTCCCTTTTTTAGAAGAACGATTAGTTCTTCATATATTTGCGTTATTCATATTTAGGTGTATATTTCACACTTGTAATGTGGTATAATAGTAAATCGTGAGGCGGCTCTAGATTGTTCACTGTAGCCACTTATTCAACTACTCGGTAATTTGCTTAATTATGGTGGATTATAATTCGATCCACATGTTATTCAGTTTTGATAATAATCCACATATTACTTACAGTTGGTGGTATAGTGTGAATTTGCGTCTCTTTCCTTTATGAGGTAGCAGTATAATGCCTCTTACCTCCGTGTCTTCTATATGAAGAAATTGCCGTTACCCGCTTTGGTCTTGTGCACTGGCGTCCCAATGTGATCTCCTGCTCTCAGTGGTACACGTGGTTTGATTTGAATGCCGCTCGGTCAGGCAAATATTGTTTATAGATGCAAAGTCCTTTGGAGTGTTCCAATATCTCGTTGATGTCGATGAATACTTTAGTAGATCATTCAATAGATTTTGGATCTTGTATCTTGTTTCACCAAACGTGTTTCAGAGTGTTTCTCACTCCTTCTTCAGTGGCCATTTCTGCTGCCTGCCATATATACTGCACACCATTTAATTGAGGAGTAATATCTAGAATCTGGGGTTCCTATTCATTTGGAGACTGATTTGGGGTTTAATCTGGTGTCTGTATAAATTGGTGGGCTAATCTGGGGTCCATATAAATTTGTAGTTTGGAGTCTGTATAAATCGGGGGTCCGATCTGAGGTCTGTATAAATTTGCGGTCTGATTTGGAGTTTATAAATTTGCCGGCCTGATCTGAGGTCTGTATAAATGGGGGGGGGGGGGTCTGATCTGAGGTCTATATAAATTTGGGGTCTGATCTGGGGGTCAGTATTTATTTGGAGGCTGATTTGGGCTTTAATGTGGGCTCTGTATAAATTTAGGGTCTGATCTGGGATCTGTATAAATGTGTGGGCTTTTCTGGTCTAGAAGTGTGTATTATTTTTTGTGTCTGTTTGGAGGTGTGTATGAATTTTGGGGTCTATATTAATTTTAGGGTCTTGACTATGGGTTTGTATTAATTCTAGAGTCTGGTCTTGGAGTATGTATTCAATTTGGGGGTCTCATCTGGGGTCTGTATTAAGAAGGGGTTATCCTTGCATGTGAAATTTACTTTTGAAAATTAATTGGAATGCCACAAAAAAGTAGTGATACCTCTCTCATCTCACTGTTCAAACTACTATGGGGGCTCTCGCTGTCATTCCCAGGCGTAGCCGGCTGAGGTGAAGTTCTAGGCAGTGAGTGTGACACGTGTATGTGCTGAACATGTGATATGTATGGATATTGAGGCCCTTCAACTGGAAAGTCTTTCTATCCATATATCCAGCCGATATTCTACTACCAGACAGTCTACAATAGTATTAACCATGCCAATCTGGAAATGCTGTGTTTTATATAGACTTATGGTGCTCTGAAAAAATATTTTGCCCTACTTTTAATATTAGACAAAAATAACACACAATGTTGATTAAAGTAACAATGCTGTTTGGCTCTACTTGGCCCTATGTGAAAAAGTAACTGCCCCCATAGCTACCAAATCAACCAGTTTACCAATTTGAGAAGAGTCCTGGTTACTCATGAAGTCCTGCTCTCCTGCCCACCTGCTGATGGCTTCTGCCTAGTTTTCTCCCTTTCTCTCTAGGAGAGAACTGCCAATCATCAGCAGATGGGTGAGAGCAGGAGATTATAATAACCATGACTCTTCTCGGGTAGATTTGACTCTTTTTCAGGCCTGGGCTGTAATGATTATGATGCTGGTTCTCGGCATCCACTTACTTTTAGCTCATGAGTGACACACCGCTGAAATCAGCATTTCTGTCACTCAGTGAGTTCAGCATCAAGTTGATGACAGGTTCCCTTTAAAGGGGTTATCCTGGTCCAGAAAGTAAATTGGGGATGGCTGGGCATGGTGTGTGGGTCTATAAAAAAACACTTGCTGAGCAAGTCCTGTTCTCGTCGCCCTGGTTCCTGCAGTGTATCCATATCTGCTGCTTCCAGTACCTGTCTGTCCAGAAGTGTGACATGCTGACTACCTGCTTGTCACTGCTGCTGGCCAATCGGTGGCCTCAGTGCTCACAGGCCGTGTCTGCGCACATCACCCCTAAGGCAACTGACAGACCAAAGTGGACTTCGATCCGAATTTCAGGGAAAATTCTATTTGTTGCGAAGTTGAATCTCCTTGCGCTTTGTGGTAGTGAATGGATTTTTCCCTGAAAGCAAACCTCTGTTTTCAAGTTCGGCATACAAAGTTTGGGTTATCTAAGAATTCCGTTATGAATTCCGATACTACGGACCCTGAGTTATGGTACCTGTTAGCGGAATCCATAACAGAATTCTTAGATAACCCATACTTTATACACGAAGTTCAAAACAGAAGTTAGAACCGAGCCAAAGCTCCAGAGTGGTTCCTTAAATATAGAGATTACTAATCCAGCATCATGTTATATTTATTCTACAGATCTGCTTATTCCACCATCATTACCTCCTGTGAAATCCAGCATCTCACAGAAGCCAAAAACACAAGGGCAGGCAGTCCTACAAGACAAGGGCAGGCAGTCCTACAAGACAAGGGCAAGCAGTCTTACAAGACAAGGGCAGGCAGTCCTACAAGACGATCACAAGCCATTCATTTAAAAGGTAAGAAGCTGTGTCTATGCAAACAGTTTGGTAGGCAGGTCGCTGGTGACAGATTCCCTTTACAGGGGGTTCAGACCTGAGCGTTCTGCAACGAGCGCTCTGTATGCGCGATTGTACAGGCGTTTACAATCGCGCATACAGAGACAGGCGTGCACACATTGTTGCGCGTTCCCGAATATCTATGTGCGGGAACGCGCGACAAACGCCCCAAAAAAAGCTCAAGAACTTGTTTGAGCGTCGGGCGTTTTACAGCGCGATCGTACGCGCTGTAAAACGCCCAGGTGAGAACCATTCCCAAAGGGAATCATTGGTTTCTCCGTGTTGAGCGTTTTACAGCGCGTAGGAACGCGCTGTAAAACGCTCAGGTCTGAACTTAGGGTTAAGGATTTCAACATGCTGCTAGAATAATAGGTTACATTTATTCTACAGATCTCATTATCACCTCCAAAATATGTCTCACATTTCATGCTATTGTAATTATCTTTAAATATTTACTATAAATAGAAAAAACTATGGGGCAGACCACAGAATGCGGGAAGGGGGGGCGCGGGGTCATCGATAAATAGAGGAAAGGGGACCACGTTTGGGAAACAGCCACAGACCTATGATGCACTTAATCCACCCCTGGGTGCAATGGCTTGAGGGAATACACCGTGACACAACATCTCATCAGGGACACTACCACTCTCAAACTCCTCAGAGGCTCACTGCATGAGTAAAGGGTCTGAATATAATGTCAATGCAATATTTTAGTTATTCCTTTTCAATAAATTACATTCTGTCTTCACTTTGTCATTTTGAAGTACTGAGTGGGGGAAACCTTTTATTTTTTATTTTTTTTATTTTCTTTTTCAGCACGTTTGCAACATAAAATGTGAAAAAAAGTGAAATGATCTGAAGACCAATGCACTAGTAAATGACTTATTGCAGGTTATCACACAACCAGTTTTCAGGTTTTCTTTCTCACATGGGTTTTGAATACATTTTTAACTTCAATATATGGAATGACCAGTTAACAGTTACAATTTGTGGTTTCTCTGATTGTCTTTATGTTGTATTAAAATTAGTTGGATGAAAAATTTGAATGTGACAAACTATCAAAAATAGAAGAAATCTGGTGAGTGGCAAATACTTTGTCACAGCACTGTATGTTAAACTACAGTATAGACCAGCAGTTTCATAAAGGTGAATGCTGGCATGCTCATATCTAAAGGTTGGTCCAAACACACAGCATCGTCTAGCTGTGCATGCTTCATTCTAAATGTATGTAATAGCTTTTAATGTGTGCCCCATCTAGTGCATCTTGTGGTCTGGGTCATGAAAAAGTATAAGTGGTATCTGATTTCTGAATCATAGACAAACATACAGAGTTTTATTTTTATTTTTTTATAATCTTCTAGTATATGGTAAGTGTAGGCTTTTGGTGTAGTATTTTACATAATAGTTATATTTAACTCTAACTAGTGATGGACGATCAATATTCGCGAACCGCGCGTTCGCGGCAGACCCCTTTGACTTTAATGGCAGGTGAACCTAAAAAACCTTCAGGTTATATTTGCAGCCACCGAATACTAACTAGAAGTGCACAAATAGTCCCAAAACATGGACAGTGACATACCAGAGGGGGATCAATGGCAAAAATTCCCACAAAAAATATGTATTTTAATCAGGTGCCATTTATATGCATCTTAAAGGGAATCTCTCAAAAATGTGTCCTGCTGGAGCCTAGAAACATTTTATTTTAGGCCACGGGAGTACAGGCCCCAAAAATTAGGCATTCACCTGACAGAAAAGAACAAGCGATTATGTTGCTAGAGGTACATTAGGCGGTCGCTGGATAACAATTTTACTATAGGCCATTGGAGTACAGGCTACAAAAAATAGGCATTTACCTGACAGAAAAGAACAAGTAATTATGTGGCTGGAGGTATATTAGACGGTCACTGGATAACTATTTTACTGTAGGCCAGTAGAGGCCCCAAAAATTAGGCATTCACCTGACAGAAAAGAACAAGTGATTATGTGGCTGGAGATACATTAGGTGGTCACTGGATAACAATTTTACTGTAGGCCACTGGAGTAGAGGCCCAAAAAATTATGCATTTACCTGACAGAAAAGGCCTTTTATTCCGCTGTATATACATAAGACAAGGACCATTCTTTGTTCTGGGTAGTGGCGGATATGTGTGGGCTGGCATGAGGAAATTCAGTTACAAGTGCTCATAAGATGTGACCGTGCATGGTGGATGGCTCACTCCAGATACATTTGCAGTCTGCTTTTTGCCTCCTGTGCACTGCGAGTTTTGCCTGCTTCTCCTTCTTCTCCTCCCTATCTGCTGGTCTGTCTCTCCCTCTGAGCTACCCTCCTCTTCCTCTCTTGTGGGAACCCATGTGACATCCATCGACACGTCATCATCTTCACCTTCACCACCACTGACATTACCTTCACCACCACTGAGATCTCGGAGTAGGCGGCAACAGCGGGGACCACCCTCCCTAGGCTGATCTGGGTACTGTCGTCAGACCGCTTGGTGGTGGCCATTGCTACCTCCTCTTCCTCATCCGATGCAAAGAATTTCTGCACATCGGTAAGGTCTGAGAATGCATGGGAAAATAATTCCTCTGACTCGAGTGGAGGGGCTATGGTGGTGGTGGTGTCTTTGGGGGTGCACACAGCAGAGAGTGAGGAGGGTGCAGATATAGAGGATACGGAGGGTGCAGTAGCAGAAGGTCGAGTGAGCCACTCAACCAACTCTAGTGCGTCCTTTGATGTAATCGCACGCACCTTCTCCAACTTCCCACTTAGCCTCCGGCCTGGTGCACCTGCCCCAACCTCTACCAGCCCTATGGAATGGCCTGCCTCTTTCGCTGCCTGTCATTTTCAAAATGACCCTGTGCCAAAGTCCCTAGAGAAGAGCAATATTTGTGGAAGCAGGTATATCGCAGACCTCAATTAGAATTTGGTGGAGACAGGTATATCAATCCCCTTATCAGTATTTTGTGGAAGCAGGTATATCGCACCCCTCAAGCAGGTATATCGCACCCCTCAATCAGTATTTTGTGGAAGCTGGTATATCAAACCCCTTAATCAGTATTTTTTTTTTTAGAAGCAGGTGTATCGCAGGCCTCAATCAATATTTGGTGGAAGCAGGTATATCAATCCTCTTAATCAGTATTTTCTGGAAGCAGGTATATAAGAACCACCTAATCAGTATTTTGTGGAAGGAGGTATAATAATACCCCCTTAATCAATATTTTGTGGAAGCAGGTATATCGCACCCCTCAATCAGTATTTTGTGAAGCAGGTATATCGCACCCCTCAATCAGTATTTTGTGGAAGCAGGTATATCAAACCACTTAATCAGTATTTTGTAGAAGCAGGTGTATCGCAGGTCTCATCTAATATTTGGTGGAAGCAGGTATATCAATCCCTTTAATCAGTATTTTCTGGAAACAGGTATATAAGAATCAATGAATCAGTATTTTGTGGAAGCAGGTATATTGCATCCCTCATTTAAGTTTTTTTGGGGGCAACAGGTATGTCACACCCTGTGCAAATAGTTGTTCCAATAGCGTTTGTCCCTCTGTATACCTGCGGTATCGCAGCAGAACCACACACAAGTGCTGCACAATACATCCGCGGCCGTTGTTCCGTTTTCCGTTTTTTTCCCGTGGACCCATTGACTTTCAATGGGTCCGGGGAAAAAAATCGGAAAATGCACCGTTTGGCATCCATGTCCGTGATCCGTATTTCCAGTCTGTGAAAAAAATATGACCTGTCCTATTTTTTTTACGGCCAATGGTTCACGGACCCATTCAAGTCAATGGGTCCGTGAAAAATCACGAATGCACACAAGACTGTCATCTGCGTCCGTGATCCGTGTCCTTTTTTTCCTATCATTTCAAAGGCAAACTTGACTTGGATTTTTTTTCATTTTTCATGTCCGTGGATCCTCCAAAAATCAAGGAAGACCCACGGAAGAAAAAACGGACATGGATCACGGAACAACAAAACCATTTTTGTGGACCGCAAAAAAAAACGTCCGTGTACATGAGGCCTTTCCATGTTAGAAAGTATATTATAGGTATATCACACCCCTCAATCATTTTTTTGGGGGGGCAACAGGTATATCACACCAGTAGTGTTGAGCGTGAATATTTGAATTGCGTATTTTAATCGTGAATATCGCCACTTTGAGAATTCGCAAATATTTAGAATATATTACTATATATTCGTATTCGCGAATAGTGTTGAATATTCTAATTGCGAATTTATCACAAATTTATATAACATTGCCGATTTTTGCAATCAAGTAAACAATGACTGGAGATCAAGACTTCTCGAATTTGCAAATTTATGGCCAAATTTAAATATTCGGCCAAAAATTAGCGAAATATCACGAATTCGAATATTGCCTATGCAATACCAGTTGCAATTAGTTAATCCAATAGCGTCTGACTCTCTATATAGTTGCGGTATCGCAGCAAAACCCCACACAACTGCTGCACAATACAAATGCACTATAATATACTTTCTATGTTAGTAATTATAAGTATATTACACCCCTCAGTATATCACACCTATCAATAGCACACCTATACCAGTCCTTAAAAGGACTTTTGTGGCCCTATTAGCTAGAGTTTGGTGTCCCTAACAGTCTGTCCCTGCTCCACAAAGCAACCTCTCCCTACACTGGCAAAGCACAGAATGTAAAATGGCTGCCAGATCGGGTTCTGTTATAGGGTGGGGGTATGTCCATGTGCTGAAATGTCTAAATTGGCTGTCCTGTCCCAACTGATCTGTGTGTCATGGGTCAAAATTTGTTGCAATGCAAAAGAATATGGTGCCGGCGGACATCGCCATATGTTTGCACGTTCGGCGAAACGGCCGCCAGGGGCGAACTGCAAGGCCATCTCTACCTCTAACTCCAATATTTTATTATTGCAATTGATCTATTATTAGATGTAGTGTAGAATGAGCAAGGTCTGGCTGGCAACTAAAGACAGTAGGGTCTTCTGCCAGTTTCTTGATCTGACACAGTAAAAACCCAAGGTTCAGGAAGTTCAACAAATGACAGAACCACTTGTTTCTTAATTTTGTCCCTTTCCGGGTCATATTAAAAATTTTGAAAAAATGTGGATAGATCCAGATCCCAAATAAAAACGTATTCCTTTATTAACTCAGAAAATAGTAGAAAAATATTAAAACCACTGTCGCTTACGCGTTTCGGGCATACAAGCCCTTCCTCATATCCCTTGCTATGAGAAAGGGCTTGTATGCCCGAAATGCGTAAGCGACAGTAGATTTTATATTTTTCTACCATGTGCTGAGTTAATAAATTAATTTGTTTTTATTTAGGTTCCGGATCTATCCACGTTTTTCCTGCATTGTTCCAGGTTGCCAGCCCAGATCGCGTGCACCATACCTGCATGGAGATGAGGTGATCCAAATTTCTTTTATTTTAAAAATTTGTCTTGAATTCGGTGACTATCACTGGTCTGAGATCACCAGCAGATATGGCTTTTAAAGCCAATGTAAACCCTATTCCATTTTAATCAAATAATGGGACATATTTCCTTTTTTTAATTTATACATTTCTGATTGTAAAATTTGTATTTTATTTTCTGTACATGATTATGGGAACAGCCATTTTGCCTGAGCTGCTGCAGCAGCAATAGACAGGAGAGGTACCCTGACTTATATGGAAGTGATTTCTAGGCATGCTGGGACCATTGTAAAAGTCATTGTGCAGGGAGGGGAGTAGATAAGATGTGAGCATCACATATTGATTAGGCTTAAAAGTGTGAAAACTGCAAGAATTATTAAAGATATATTGTGGCTCTCCCGTATCTGATTTACGGTTAAGGTGCTCTGTTTTTTGGATGGTTCACCTATTCATCCAATATGGTGTATTTATATATTATACCAGATGGTGAGTGCCTGTTTTTATCTAGAATCTTTGAAAACTGCAAGAGTTGGTATGTTTTTTTTCTTTTTATGTAAGCAGCGAAAAAGAAAATAAAAAATAACCAAAATTCTTAAAAGATACGACACCTTGGAAAATGGTTTAGGCTACTTTCACACTTGCGTTGTTGTTTTCAATACGTTTCTGTTTAGTCCTCATGAATTCCGAATAGAAATCGAAAAAGATCCGTTCATGATCCATTTTTATCTTCCGTTTCGGCAGCATTCTGTTTTGTGATCAGACACAAAACTGCTTCAAGCTGTGGTTTTGTGTCCGGTCATAAAAACGGATCCATCACTGAAAACAATTTAAGTCAATGGTGACGGATCCATTTTTTTTTTAGGAGCCTAAAAAAAAAAAAAAGATCCGTCACCCATTGACTTTAAATGTATTTAGTGATGGATCCGTTTTTTCAGTTTTTATGACCGGACGCAAAACCACAGCTTGAAGCAGTTTTGTGTCTGATCACAAAACAGAATGCTGACCGGACACAAAAACCGGATCCGTTTTTCCCTTCTTGATTTCACACAACCGCATCCTAACAGAACGGATGCATCCTGATGTGCAAAATCAAAATGGATCTGTTTAATTCCGGTATTGAGATCCACTGCTGGATTTCAATACCGGAATTAACAGCGCAAGTGTGAAAGTGGCCTTAGTTAAGAAAGTTCCTATTATATGTTTACCTTTCTATTCTATGTCTGGTCAGTATCCAGAGTCAGTGGACAAAAGAGTTTGAAATATAAAGCAGGGAAAGCATTGCCTCGGGTTGTCCAATAAATTATAGATGCTGAACACTCTACAAATGGATGTTGCACAAGCAATATTAGCCTAATTGGTGCTGCAGTTATTGTCTCTGTGAACATTCAAGGAGAAAGTTTGTTTACTAGGAAACTGCACAAATAAGCAGTAAATGGATCTCCTTTTTAATAATGCAGGGATGTGTTGACAAGGGAACAACTGTGAGAAAGAACAAGAAATCGAAACTGCAGATCATTTCTGTTCAGAACAGGGAAGTGTTAAATTATAAATCGTTAGGTGTGTCTTGATTCTTAAATTGGAGTCTAGGGAAGGAAAGTAGAGAGGAACATAATGGCGAGAAGTTTACCAGAGCTAGCACATTACAATTATAATTGAAGAAGTTCATTACATTTCTCTGTATGAGTTCATGCCTCAATGTGGCCATAATACATGACCCAGTCACTGGATATGACTGTAATACAGTTCTGTTATACTATACTATACACAGAAAACTATACTTCCCAACAAGACCTGGCCACTGCATATAACCACTATAAACTTCTGTTATATTTAAAGCATAGAACACTACACCTTCTAGCACGACCTGACCACTTAATGTGACAATAACATAATTCATTATCTTATACAATACACATAAAAAATGACACTGTCCAACATGACCTCTGACCACTGGATGTGACGATAATATAATTATCTTATACAATGCACCAAGGGTGTTGCTAGGGTCTATAAAGATCTGGGGCCCAAGCCCCAATGCATATGGCCCAATTCTCTAAGTTGAACGACGGCATCCTCCCCCCTGCAAACACTAGTACTGAAGACATTTTACTGTACTTGCTATACAGCTATACCTCTCACATCCAGGGCCTCCCAGGTGACGTCTCCTCTGATGTAGATCTTCTCTGTCATCATCTTCTCCATTCGATCCGGACAACTTCTCTCAGCTGCCTCGTCTCTGCAGAGTGTGACGCACAGACATCTTAGCTTTCTTACTTTTCTGTACTCCAAAATACTATCCTGAAGAAAAATGAGTGCCCCCCATAGTAACTGTACTCCTGATAGTCCCACTAATAGTAATCCCTTCTAGAATGCTCTCATTAGTAATACTGCCCCCTACTGGACCCAACAGTGATAATGCTCCACAAGAGTGCCTCCATTAGTAGAAGAGCCCTCCAGTATTAATTATGCCCTCACAGAGCCCCCAGTAGAAATAAAGCCCCCTATTGTTCCCCCAGTGGTAATAAAGCTATCTACAGACCCCTCAGCAGTAATAAGGCCCCCATACTACTCTTAGTAGAAATAAGGCAGATCTATTAGTCCCTCCTATAGAGCCCCCAGTAGCAATAAGAATGCCTAATGTCCCCTGGATTTAAAAAGCCCCCATAGTGCCCCCAGTATTTATACTGCCCCATATTGTTATAATGCTCGCACTGAAGCACCACAAGTATTTATATTGCCACCTGCAGTGCCCCAGGTAGTTATATCACCCCCTACTGTTATAATGCATGCCTTCAATATTTGTAATGCTGTCTGCAGTGCCCCCTGTAGTTATATTCCTCCATTTAGTGTCCTCAGAAATTATAATTCCTCAGCACCTCCGCCATACAGTCCCATGTAAATAACACTATTTCCCTCCCTCCGCCATAGAGTCCTATATAAATACCATCACACCACCTCTCCAGCCCCTTCCAATATACAGTCCCATGTAAATAACATCCCTCTCTATCTACAGCCCCCTCCACAATACAGTCCCATGTAAATAGTATCACACCATCTTCCCTGCCCCTTCCAACATACAGTCCCATGTATATAATATCACCCCCTCCCCAGTCGCCTTCAACATACAGTCCCATGTAAATAACATCACCTCCTCAATAGTCAGTCTTATATAAATAACATCACTCCCTTACCCAGACACCTTCAACATACAGTCCTTATGTAAATAAAATCACCCCCTCCCCAGCCACCTCCAACATGCAGTCCCATGTAAATAACATTACCCCTTAACATTCAATCCCATGTAAATAACATCACCCTACCACAGCCACTTCGTAATTTCAGTCCCATGTAATTAACATCACTCCACCTCACTGTCCCATGTAAATAACTTCCCTTCCTTCTGCCCTAACATACAGGACGCCTCTCACACTGAGTAATCTTCACTTACCTCTCCTCATGTAGCAGATCTCAGTCTCTTCCCAAGGCTTCTCTTCACTGCTGATCCATCCTCTCCTGCACTACCATCCCAGGTCCTTTTCAGCTACTGCATTTAGAATTGATCACATGACCTGTGAGGTCATCACAGCTCCTTCAGCTCTTGCAGTGCATTAGATTCAATTGTATTGCGGTCCTGAGGACGGCAATACAGTTATATCTAACAGGCAGGACATTCGGGGACTGGGACAAAACATCCAGGGCCCAGGCCCTGAATGTTTTGACCTAGCAACGCCCCTGCAATGGGCAAATCGACTTCGGATGAAATATCGGTCGATTCGCATAAAACCTTTGTTCTAATACTGTAAGGAGCAGGAGCTCCGTACAGTATTAGGCCTCTTTCACACTTGCGTTGTCCGGATCCGGCGTGTACTCCACTTGCCGGAATTACACGCCGGATCCGGAAAAACGCAAGTGTACTGAAAGCATTTGAAGACGGATCCATCTTCAAAATGCTTTCAGTGTTACTATGGCAGCCAGGACGCTATTAAAGTCCTGGTTGCCATAGTAGTAGTGGGGAGCGGGGGAGTGGTATACTTACAGTCCGCGCGGCTCCCCGGGCGCTCCAGAGTGACGTCAGAGCGCCTCATGCGCATGGATCATGTGATCCATGCGATCACGTCATCCATGCGCCTGGGGCGCGCTGACGTCACTCTGGAGCGCCCCGGGAGCCGCACGGATGGTAAGTATGCTGCTCCCCCGCTCCCCACTACACTTTACCATGGCTGCCAGGACTTTAGCGTCCCGGCAGCCATGGTAACCATTGAGAAAAAGCTAAACGTCGCATCCGGCAATGCGCCGAAACGACATTTAGCTTAAGGCCGGATCCGGATCAATGCCTTTCAATGGGCATTCATTCCGGATCCGGCGTTGCGGCAAGTGTTCCGGATTTTTGGCCGGAGCAAAAAGCGCAGCATGCTGCGCTATTTGCTGCGGCCAAAAAACGTTCCGTTCCGGAACGGAAGACACCCTGATGCATCCTGAAGGACGGACTGTCCATTCAGAATGCATTAGGATAATCCTGATCAGTATTCTTCCGGCATAGAGCCCCGACGACGGAACTCTATGCCGGAAGAAAAGAACGCAGATGTGAAAGAGCCCTTAGAATGTATTGGCTCAGATGAGCCGAAGTTATTGCTTCATAAATTTATTTGCATTGTAAAAAGACATTTCCTGAACTCAGGTTTGGTTCCAAGTGGTACCTTGGAACCGAACCCGAACAAAGTTTTGTGCAAATCGACTTTGGATGTTTCATCTGAAGTCAATTCACTCACCCTTACAATGCACATAAAACAATCCACTGTCCAATATAACTGAACACTAGATGTACCAATAACATAATTATCCTACAACTTACACATAGAACACTACACCTCCCAACGTGACCTAACCATAACCAGTGGGCATGACCAGTGTTAATTCTGTGCATAGGACAATACACCTCCAGAAATGACCCAACCAAAGGACATGACCATAATTTGTTTCCATTATACTCTGTGCACAGGAAACTTTACCAAAGTAAGCAGACCACTGGACATGACCTTAATCCAAATCTATTATAATCTATTTATAGAATGTTACCTCCCAATATGAGGACCATGATATAGTATAATAATATTGTAGTCTATGCATATAATGTTATGCTGTATATCCCAACAGGACCCAACCACTGGAGGTGACCATAAGTAATTTCTGTTGTGCTATCTAGATAGAACACTACACCTCCCAACCTGACCACTAGAGATGACCATAGCACAATTCTATATATTTGAAGACATGACCAACTTGTTACTGCAAGTCTTCTCCTTTCATTCCCCACCATCAGTCCTCAAGCACACGGCTGTTGCCCGGTCGTGCCCGTATT
Organism: Bufo gargarizans; assembly: GCF_014858855.1. Lineage (NCBI taxonomy): Eukaryota > Metazoa > Chordata > Amphibia > Anura > Bufonidae > Bufo > Bufo gargarizans. The sequence goes on from NC_058081.1 coordinate 608,588,696, forward strand.
GCAGCCCACATACAGCGGGTCTGCAATATAAGGGAACTGGCTATGTGCACACTGCATCACAGAGGCGGATGGATTTTTTTAATGGGTCCGCAATCCGGAAGGTGCAGAACTGAGGCACGGAATCCCACAGGATCGCTACGGAGTGCTTCCTGGGGGTTTCTTTCCGTGCCTCCGAACCGCAAAAAAAAATAGAACTTGTCAAGTTGAATGGGTCTGGATCGTCTGCGGCAGCCGCGCGGATGTTGTCCGGGCATTGGGGACTGCAAATTGCGGTCCCCAATGTATAGAACGGCCGAGCACCAGCCGTGTGCATGAGGCCCTAATGAGTGTTCATTATCAGTGCATGCTGTTCCGTTACATCTGGCCCCAACTATAAAAAGGGATTTACTGAACCCACGTTTTCAATTTACAATTTATTGCCAGCATGAAGCTATTTTAATGAGAAACTGAGGCTTTTTATTTTTTTCTTCTTCTGCGATACATAATCAGTAACAAAACACTGAGGAGTCACTTGCACCGACACGTTACTGGGGCATTGATTATGCAAACCGCTAAAACGAGTGCATACATTTCCATCTAATTACACGTGATGTTTAAGAAAAGTCGTCCCAGAATCACCTATCTCTGCAATTAGCTGTCCTCAATCACTGTGCGAAAAGGCCAGAAAGACCTCATTTTGTAACTTTGTTAGTGACTTGTAATTAATAGAATATACTCTGCATTGTGGAGGAAAGTGGTTACTGCTGCAGAAGTGCTTCAATATCAGTTACCAAACAGTTACCTACTGGATCACACACTTTGCGGACTGAAACCAGCCCTGGGCGTTTGGATCCATGCTGCATTATTTATTTTGCTGCAGCTTTGATACTGGATGTTGCTTTCGAGTGACAAACCTAAATTAACAAAATTACATTGGCTTAGATGTGAGCACAAGCAGTTTTCCAACGCCGCCTTCCTTCTGGGAGAACGAGAAATCATTTAATCTTTTTTCTCGCATTTGATATAATACATTTGAGCTGCTCAGAGCAGTGGAAATCCTTTGACAGTGTATTTTGTATAATCTGCAGATGTTATGCAATTTGAGGCCTCTTTCACACTACCGTTTTTTTTTCCGTTTAGCGGTCCGTTTTTTGCGTTCCGTATACGGTCCGTATACGGAACCATTCATTTCAATGGTTTCGCAAAAAAAACGGAATGTGTTCCGTATGCATTCCGTTTCCGTATTTCCGTTTTTCCGTTCCGTTGAAAGATAGAACATGTCCTATATTTGGCCGCAAATCACGGTCCGTGGCTCCATTCAAGTCAATGGGTCCGCAAAAAAGAACTGAACACATACGGAAATGCATCCGTATGTCTTCCGTATCCGTTCCGTTTTTTGTGGAACCATCTATTGAAAATGTTATGCCCAGCCCAATTTTTTCAATGTAATTACTGTATACTGTATATGCCATACGGAAAAACGGAACGGAACAACGGAACGGAAACGGAACCACAACGGAAGCAAAAAAACGGAACAACGGATCCGTGAAAAACGGACCGCAAAACACTGAAATGGACATACTGTAGTGTGAAAGAGGCCTGATACAGTTATATGTCATTGTATGGATTTGAATGCCAGCCCTAAAGCCCCTTTCACACGAGCGAGATTTCCGCGCGGGTGCAATGCGTGACGTGAACGCATAGCACCTGCACTGAATCCTGACCCATTCATTTCAATGTGTCTGTGTACATGAGCGTTATTTTCACTCATCAGTTCTGCGTTGCGTGAAAAACACAGCATCTTCTATAGTCTGTGGGGTTTTTTTACGCAGCCCTGGCCCCATGGAAGTGAATGGGGCTTCAGTGAAAAACGCTTTGCATCCGCAAGCAAGTGCGGATGCAATGCGTTTTTCACTGATGGTTGCTAGGAGATGTTGTTTGTAAACCTCCAGTTTTTATCACGAGAGTCAAAAACGCATCAAAACGCATTGCACTCGCGCGGAAAAAGACTGAATGCAATCGCAGACAAAACTGACTGAACTTGCTTGCAAAATGGTGCGAGTTTTACTGAACGCATCCGGACCAAATCCGTCACGCTCGCGTGAAAGAGGCCTAAATCTATGCATAGCAGCCAGGTACATTGCAAGTGCATCCTGGTGTTCTTTTCCCCCCACTCCACTCCTTTCCTTGTGGAGCTGATGTTACTTATGAAAGTGTATTTGCTAAGTAACATTTATAATGACCGTTGTAATCAGTAGAACTATTTTGCCTACATTAACTTATTTCCTGATGTACATTTTTATGAGGCCATTAGCAGCATCGCCTAGTGCAGCGCTTATTATGCAAATAGAGATCTGCAGTGCTTTGTATTTCAGACTCTGAAATGTGTGTTCAAAAGATAAGATGAATCTCGGCTTTTCTCATACAATTTACTATAAATCATTACAAATTGGCAAGTGAGTCGATAAGTCGGGCGCAAGATTTTCATTAACTGTGACTCCTTAAAGTTATTTACAGAGAACATATGTTTAAATTATCTCCCTCTAAATGATAGCTGAATACTTCTATTATACAGTATATGGTGCGCTGATGAAAGCCGGGCTGCAGCCCAGTCTTTAGCATAGATCTGCCAGATCCAAAAGTTTATATTTAAAAAGGTTCAGTCTCCACTTTTCCCCAGAGCTATAATTGAGGCTTAAATGGTCACTAACTTTTTAACACAACTTAAATAAATCAATAATATAAGAGACCACAAGAAACTTTGCAATATGTCTTATCAGTGAGAAATGTCTAATTCTCATATTATCAGCTGCTTAATGCCACCTCCTTGCTAATTGCTTTATACTTTGAAAAAGTTCAGACTTCAGAGAATTACATTTATCATGTAGAGAAAGTTAATACAAGGCACTTACTAATGTATTGTGATTGTCCATATTGCCTCCTTTGCTGGTTTGATTCATATTTCTTTTAAACATGGAAATGTGTATTGTTTCATATAGTCATCATACAAGAGAGAGCTGATTAGCTTTAAAATAACAAAACAGTAAATAAAATAAATAATAACAACCAATGGTCTCTGACATTTCCGTCATACATGGTATATTATGATTCTCTAATGAAGGCAGTGGAAATAGATCAAGCCATGGTTTACAATGTTTATGAAAGGAGACCAGGGCATTATTGCGGTAAACTAGTAGCCGCTCATAAATGCAATGAGTGGAAAGCATTTCTGTTATGTCCGAGACCACAGGGGGCTTAATGGACTTCCATCGCCGATCTTTCATAAGTTTTGCTACTGATAATATATGGATATATATTTTCTGTGAGTACCAGGGACCTGCTCCACTCCCAGAGATAGGAGGGCTAACCCAGGGGTTAAGCGAATATGGAGTGCAACAATGTTTTGGAGTAGAGATACAGTGTCTGACCAGAAAGGCTGGAGGGCTGGGCAGAATATGTGTAATATATTACCATGAGAGCTCTGGTAGTGCCAGCATTTGTTCTCTACGTTCGGAAAAAAGTGTGCTAGTTTACCAGGGGACCAGCAATTTATGACAAACCTCTACTAAATTAGAGCATGAGGTGGACCTAAGAGATGTATGAATCGCTGTACTTTTCTTTATGTGTGTAGAATCTTTGGAGATACCTCTCCCAATTTAATAAATGAGCCTGTTTTTTCAATTCTATATCTCCCATAAGGTTTCTATATAAGTTTCTGGTGGGTATCAGTGCATCTCCCCTCGGGAGGGAAAGATAGTTGTAAAAAGGAAGTGAAGCTCTGATAGATAGGGCAGGAGGCAGTGAATGCTCAGGCTTAGGGCTCATGCACACAAACATATGTATTTTGCAGTCTGCAAAAAACGGATCCGCAAAAAATACAGATGATGTCCGTGTGCATTCTGTATTTTGCTGAACAGAACAGCTGGCCCCTAATCGAACAGTATTATTCTTGTCCGTAATGCAGACAATAATAGAACATGTTCTTATTTTTTGTGGAATGGAAATATGGACATACGGAAACGGATCACACACGGAGTATCTTCCGATTTTTTTGCGGACCCATTGAAATGAATAGTTCCGCATACAGTCTGCAAAAAAAACGGAATGGACACGGAAAACAAATACCTTCATGTGCATAAGCCCTTAATAGCATGTACCAATAGAGGGGCTGTAAGTGATTTCCCTCTATTAAGCCCGGTCTGTATTGCGAATTATCTGACAGTAGTCTCTTCTCGCCACCAGTATCAGCTGTTTAAACAGTATTGCTTAATAATAATGTTGGAGGTTCAGGACTCCCATCCCTCCCCACCCCTGTGGGTATATAAAATATAGTAAGGGGTAAACAACTTTCCTATTAGTTGCTAGGGATGTTGCTAAGCTCAGACAAAGATATTGCAGCCTTCTCGTTGGCCCACAAGCAAGAAGCAGGGAAGGATCATGGGTTCAGATGAAATAAAATATTCTCGAATACGAAAATGTAGCACTATATTCAAAATCTTTGCGAATTCTCGAAGTGGCGATATTCGCAGTTAAAATTCGCGATTCGAATATTCGCACCCAACTCTAGTTTTTAGCACAGAAGTGCTACATTCTTATAGTTTAGACCAAAGGTAGGTTACGTAAAAGAAAGGAAAAGGACAAACTGCATAAACACCTCTAAGCACAGCTAGCTCAGCAACATGAAAAGACCTACAACAAAACACTGATGCTAAATAGCTATAAAAAATACTATTTTATTGGAATATATTAAAAAACATGCAGAAAAGGGATGACAAATGTATAAATACTAAGTGCGGTACACCCCTGGGAGATGTAAATCATGGGTATGACACAAAGAGAGGGAGAGGACACTAAAGGTAACCTACTGAGTGGGCAACCATACATACAAAGTGCAAAGTGCTATATAAATAATTGTGCAAAACAAGCCCTATTGTACAACAGAGGCAGTATCCCTACCCTACCGTTAAATACCAAGTAATATAGAATGTATCCAAGTAACAACATACCCTAACAAGAAGTAATATCTCCTCAGGAAGACTGCACACCCCAACGCGCATTTCGGTGGAAACCTTCCTCTGGGGGCACGCTATTCTTATAGTTTAACTGCAAAGAGAGAGTGGAATCTAATATCAGTTATGGACTGAGCAATAGTGGAAATGGAAGCAGCACGCAGCAACCAGCATACCACAGGCCGCTGATAAGGAGGTAGCATTGTGAAAGCAACAGTACTACATCAGCTAATCAATAGAAAACAAAGATTGTGATACAACTGAAATTTTTAAACAGCTTTATTTGGCTTTAATATTTAGAGATTTTATACATTGTGTAATAAAAGTTACGTTTTAGTACTAACAACTATAGGGCATATGTAAAACAAGGCAATCACCAGTCTAAATGACTATTTTTAAATATAGTAACTATAATATCTAGCCCAGCAGTCATTATAGCCAGGGCCATATTTAATATTGATTGGACCCTGGACAAGAATTTACTTGGGCCCCCTGGATCCCGCCTTCCCACACCCTAGCATGCAATCACGCCATCCCAGGGGCGTAGCTAAAGGCTCATGGGCCCTGGTGCAAGAGTTAGGCTTGGGCCCCCCTTCCCTCAGTGCTTTGTGTGTCTTCTTATGCAGCACAAGGGTCTTTTGGCCCCCTCAGGCTCCTGGACCCGGTAGTAACTGCTACCTCTGCACCCCCTATAGCTACGCCCCTGCGCCATCCACCACAACACACACAAAAAAAAAAAATCTACACACCTCGTATAGTATTAAACTTTAATAATGATGAGTGGCCACTAGAGGTGTTCCTTGGCAGTAATGAAAATACTGCCTTTTTTTCTGAAAAGACAGTGTTTACATTAAAAAGCTTGCAGAGACATGCTATAAACACCAGAACTACTACGTTTAGCTGCTGTGGATCTGGTGACTATATTGTCCCTTAATATAGAGGGAAAAAAAGAATCAGCACAAAAGTATCAATTAAAATGGCTGTTTCATTATACTAAAAATTAAAAAAGCACAACTTCTGACACAAATATATAGAGTTTTGCAGATTACTTTTTATTTTTTTACAATGTGCAGATAGTACTGTACTACTAACCCTCCATCCACCCCCACATACAGGGTAATACAGCACCACATACTTCTTACATCCAGTGACTTCTCTTTCCTCATCTTCTCTTTTCAGACCTTAGGACTAGAGTTGAGCGAACACCTGGATGTTCGGGTTCGAGAAGTTCGGCCGAACATCCCGGAAATGTTCGGGTTCGGGATCCGAACCCGATCCGAACTTCGTCCCGAACCCGAACCCCATTGAAGTCAATGGGGACCCGAACTTTTCGGCACTAAAAAGGCTGTAAAACAGCCCAGGAAAGAGCTAGAGGGCTGCAAAAGGCAGCAACATGTAGGTAAATCCCCTGCAAACAAATGTGGATAGGGAAATGAATTAAAATAAAAATTAAATAAATAAAAATTAACCAAAATCAATTGGAGAGAGGTTCCATAGCAGAGAATCTGGCTTCCCGTCACCCACCACTGGAACAGTCCATTCTCAGATATTTAGGCCCCGGCACCCAGACAGAGGAGAGAGGTCCCGTAACAGAGAATCTGTCTTCATGTCAGCAGAGAATTAGTCTGCATGTCATAGCAGAGAATGAGGCTTCACGTCAGCCACCACTGCAACAGTCCATTGGCATATATTTAGGCCTAGCACACAGGCAGAGCAGAGAGGTCCCGTAACAGAGAATCTGGCTTCATGTCAGCAGAGAATCAGTCTGCATGTCATAGCAGAGAATGAGGCTTCACGTCACCCACCACTGCAACAGTCCATTGGCATATATTTAGGCCTAGCACACAGGCAGAGCAGAGAGGTCCCGTAACAGACAATCTGGCTTCATGTCAGCAGAGAATCAGTCTGCATGTCATAGCAGAGAATGAGGCTTCACGTCAGCCACCACTGCAACAGTCCATTGGCATATATTTAGGCCTAGCACACAGGCAGAGCAGAGAGGTCCCGTAACAGACAATCTGGCTTCATGTCAGCAGAGAATCAGTCTGCATGTCATAGCAGAGAATCAGGCTTCACGTCAGCCACCACTGCAACAGTCCATTGTCATAAATTTAGGCCCAGCACCCAGGCAGAGGAGAGAGGTCCCGTAACAGACAATCTGGCTTCATGTCAGCAGAGAATTAGTCTGCATGTCATAGCAGAGAATCAGGCTTCATGTCAGCCACCACTGCAACAGTCCATTGGCATATATTTAGGCCCAGCACCCAGGCAGAGGAGGGAGGTCCCGTAACAGAGAATCTGTCTTCATGTCAGCAGAGAATCAGTCTGCATGTCATAGCAGAGAATGAGGCTTCACGTCACCCACCACTGCAACAGTCCATTGGCATATATTTAGGCCTAGCACACAGGCAGAGCAGAGAGGTCCCGTAACAGACAATCTGGCTTCATGTCAGCAGAGAATCAGTCTGCATGTCATAGCAGAGAATCAGGCTTCACGTCAGCCACCACTGCAACAGTCCATTGGCATATATTTAGGCCTAGCACACAGGCAGAGCAGAGAGGTCCCGTAACAGACAATCTGGCTTCATGTCAGCAGAGAATCAGTCTGCATGTCATAGCAGAGAATCAGGCTTCACGTCAGCCACCACTGCAACAGTCCATTGTCATAAATTTAGGCCCAGCACCCAGGCAGAGGAGAGAGGTCCCGTAACAGACAATCTGGCTTCATGTCAGCAGAGAATTAGTCTGCATGTCATAGCAGAGAATCAGGCTTCATGTCAGCCACCACTGCAACAGTCCATTGGCATATATTTAGGCCCAGCACCCAGGCAGAGGAGGGAGGTCCCGTAACAGAGAATCTGTCTTCATGTCAGCAGAGAATCAGTCTGCATGTCATAGCAGAGAATGAGGCTTCACGTCAGCCACCACTGCAACAGTCCATTGGCATATATTTAGGCCTAGCACACAGGCAGAGGAGAGGTTCATTCAACTTTGGGTAGCCTCGCAATATAATGGTAAAATGAAAATAAAAATAGGATTGAATGAGGAAGTGCCCTGGAGTCCAATAATATATGGTTATGGGGAGGTAGTTAATGTCTAATCTGGACAAGGGACGGACAGGTCCTGTGGGATCCATGCCTGGTTCATTTTTATGAACGTCAGCTTGTCCACATTGGCTGTAGACAGGCGGCTGCGTTTGTCTGTAATGACGCCCCCTGCCGTGCTGAATACACATTCAGACAAAACGCTGGCTGCCGGGCAGGCCAGCACCTCCAAGGCATAAAAGGCTAGCTCTGGCCACGTGGACAATTTAGAGACCCAGAAGTTGAATGGGGCCGAACCATCAGTCAGTACGTGGAGGGGTGTGCACACGTACTGTTCCACCATGTTAGTGAAATGTTGCCTCCTGCTAACACGTTGCGTATCAGGTGGTGGTGCAGTTAGCTGTGGCGTGTTGACAAAAGTTTTCCACATCTCTGCCATGCTAACCCTGCCCTCAGAGGAGCTGGCCGTGACACAGCTGCCTTGGCGACCTCTTGCTCCTCCTCTGCCTTGGCCTTGGGCTTCCACTTGTTCCCCTGTGACATTTGGGAATGCTCTCAGTAGCGCGTCTACCAACGTGCGCTTGTACTCGCGCATCTTCCTATCACGCTCCAGTGCAGGAAGTAAGGTGGGCACATTGTCTTTGTAGCGTGGATCCAGCAGGGTGGCAACCCAGTAGTCCGCACAGGTTAAAATGTGGGCAACTCTGCTGTCGTTGCGCAGGCACTGCAGCATGTAGTCGCTCATGTGTGCCAGGCTGCCCAGGGGTAAGGACAAGCTGTCCTCTGTGGGAGGCGTATCGTCATCGTCCTGCCTTTCCCCCCAGCCACGCACCAGTGATGGACCCGAGCTGCGTTGGGTGCCACCCCGCTGTGACCATGCTTCATCCTCATCCTCCTCCACCTCCTCCTCATCCTCGTCCTCCTCGTCCTCCAGTAGTGGGCCCTGGCTGGCCACATTTGTACCTGGCCTCTGCTGTTGCCAAAAACCTCCCTCTGAGTCACTTTGAAGAGACTGGCCTGAAAGTGCTAAAAATGACCCCTCTTCCTCCTCCTCCTCCTCCTCCTCCTGGGCCACCTCCTCTTCCATCATCGCCCTAAGTGTTTTCTCAAGGAGACATAGAAGTGGTATTGTAACGCTGATAACGGTGTCATCGCCACTGGCCATGTTGGTGGAGTACTCGAAACAGCGCAACAGGGCACACAGGTCTCGCATGGAGGCCCAGTCATTGGTGGTGAAGTGGTGCTGTTCTGTAGTGCGACTGACCCGTGCGTGCTGCAGCTGAAACTCCACTATGGCCTGCTGCTGCTCGCACAGTCTGTCCAGCATGTGCAAGGTGGAGTTCCACCTGGTGGGCACGTCGCATATGAGGCGGTGAGCGGGAAGGCCGAAGTTACGCTGTAGCGCAGACAGGCGAGCAGCAGCAGGATGTGAACGCCGGAAGCGCGAACAGATGGCCCGCACTTTATGCAGCAGCTCTGACATGTCGGGGTAGTTGTGAATGAACTTCTGCACCACCAAATTCAGCACATGCGCCAAGCAAGGGATGTGCGTCAAATTGGCTAGTCCCAGAGCTGCAACGAGATTTCGCCCATTATCACACACCACCAGGCCGGGCTTGAGGCTCACCGGCAGCAACCACTCGTCGGTCTGTTGTTCTATACCCCGCCACAACTCCTGTGCGGTGTGGGGCCTGTCCCCCAAACATATGAGTTTCAGAATGGCCTGCTGACGTTTACCCCGGGCTGTGCTGAAGTTGGTGGTGAAGGTGTGTGGCTGACTGGATGAGCAGGTGGAAGAAGAGGAGGAGGAAGCCGAGAAGGAGGAGGTGGCAACAGGAGGCAAAGAATGTTGCCCTGCGATCCTTGGCGGCGGAAGGACGTGCGCCAAACAGCTCTCCGCCTGGGGCCCAGCTGCCACTACATTTACCCAGTGTGCAGTTAGGGAGATATAGCGTCCCTGGCCGTGCTTACTGGTCCACGTATCTGTGGTTAGGTGGACCTTGCCACAAATGGCGTTGCGCAGTGCACACTTGATTTTATCGGATACTTGGTTGTGCAGGGAAGGCACGGCTCTCTTGGAGAAGTAGTGCCGGCTGGGAACAACATACTGTGGGACAGCAAGCGACATGAGCTGTTTGAAGCTGTCTGTGTCCACCAGCCTAAATGACAGCATTTCATAGGCCAGTAGTTTAGAAATGCTGGCATTCAGGGCCAGGGATCGAGGGTGGCTAGGTGGAAATTTACGCTTTCTATCAAATGTTTGTGAGATGGAGAGCTGAACGCTGGCGTGTGACATGGTTGAGACGCTTGGTGACGGAGGTGGTGGTGGTGGTGGTGGTGTTGGTGGTACATCCCCTGTTTGCTGGGCGGCAGGTGCCAACGTTCCTCCAGAGGCGGAGGAAGAGGCCGAGGCGGCAGCAGCAGAATAGGCCGAGGCGGCAGCAGCAGAAGAGGTAGCAGGGGGAGCCTGAGTGACTTCCTTGGTTTTAAGGTGTTTACTCCACTGCAGTTCATGCTTTGCATGCAGGTGCCTGGTCATGCAGGTTGTGCTCAGGTTCAGAACGTTAATGCCTCGCTTCAGGCTCTGATGGCACAGCGTGCAAACCACTCGGGTCTTGTCGTCAGCACATTGTTTGAAGAAGTGCCATGCCAGGGAACTCCTTGAAGCTGCCTTTGGGGTGCTCGGTCCCAGATGGCGGCGGTCAGTAGCAGGCGGAGTCTCTTGGCGGCGGGTGTTCTGCTTTTGCCCACTGCTCCCTCTTTTGCTACGCTGTTGGCTCGGTCTCACCACTGCCTCTTCCTCCGAACTGTGAAAGTCAGTGGCACGACCTTCATTCCATGTGGGGTCTAGGACCTCATCGTCCCCTGCATCGTCTTCCACCCAGTCTTGATCCCTGACCTCCTGTTCAGTCTGCACACTGCAGAAAGACGCAGCAGTTGGCACCTGTGTTTCGTCATCATCAGAGACATGCTGAGGTGGTATTCCCATGTCCTCATCATCAGGAAACATAAGTGGTTGTGCGTCAGTGCATTCTATGTCTTTCACCGCTGGGGAAGGGCTAGGTGGATGCCCTTGGGAAACCCTGCCAGCGGAGTCTTCAAACAGCATAAGAGACTGCTGCATAACTTGAGGCTGAGACAGTTTCCCTGGTATGCATGGGGGTGATGTGACAGACTGATGGGGTTGGTTTTCAGGCGCCATCTGTGCGCTTTCTGCAGAAGACTGGGTGGGAGATAATGTGAACGTGCTGGATCCACTGTCGGCCACCCAATTGACTAATGCCTGTACCTGCTCAGGCCTTACCATCCTTAGAACGGCATTGGGCCCCACCATATATCGCTGTAAATTCTGGCGGCTACTGGGACCTGAGGTAGTTGGTACACTAGGACGTGTGGATGTGGCAGAACGGCCACGTCCTCTCCCAGCACCAGAGGGTCCACTAACACCACCACGACCATGTCCACGTCCGCGTCCCTTACTAGATGTTTTTCTCATTGTTATGGTTCACCACAACAACAAATATATTATTTGGCCCAATGTATTGTATTCAAATTCAGCGGGATATAAATTTGAGGCCTAGTATTTAGGCGCTGGGTGACCGGTATGGATTTAGTGACAGAATTAGACTTGGAAATGCACAGAAGCGTGTGTGTGAAGTTATTCTGAATGACCCTATGTGCACCTTCAATATGATCTACCCTTTTAGGGATAGATTTCAAATAGCTCTGATATAGCAGAAACGACTAAATTATGAAATTGCTAAATTGGGAATTGTATTTCAACCCAGAACAAAAAATGTGCTTTGACGGACACTAAATAACTTTCCCAGCCACAACAGGACAGCGGTAACGAGAGATTTAGCGGGATATAAATTTGAGGCCTAGTATTTAGGCGCTGGGTGACAGGTATGGGTTTAGTGACAGAATTAGATTTGGAAATGCACAGTAGCGGGTGTGTGAAGTTATTCTGAATGACCCTATGTGCACCTTGAATATTATATACCCTTTTAGGGATAGATTTCAAATAGCTCTGATATAGCAGAAACCACTAAATTATGAAATTGCTAAATTGGGAATTGTATTTCAACCCAGAACAAGAAATGTGCTTGAACGGACACTAAATAACTCGCCCAGCTACAGCACTAGGGACAGATTTAGCTGGATATAAATTTGAGGCCTAGTATTTAGGCGCTGGGTGACAGGTATGGGTTTAGTGCCAGAATTAGACTTGGAAATACACAGTAGCGGGTGTGTGTGAAGTTATTCTGAATGACCCAATGTGCACCTTGAATATTATATACCCTTTTAGGGATAGATTTCAAATAGCTCTGATATAGCAGAAACCACTAAATTATGAAATTGCTAAATTGGGAATTGTATTTCAACCCAGAACAAGAAATGTGCTTGAACGGACACTAAATAACTCGCCCAGCTACAGCACTAGGGACAGATTTAGCGGGATATAAATTTGAGGCCTAGTATTTAGGCGCTGGGTGACAGGTATGGGTTTAGTGCCAGAATTAGACTTGGAAATACACAGTAGCGGGTGTGTGTGAAGTTATTCTGAATGACCCAATGTGCACCTTGAATATTATATACCCTTTTAGGGATAGATTTCAAATAGCTCTGATATAGCAGAAACCACTAAATTATGAAATTGCTAAATTGGGAATTGTATTTCAACCCAGAACAAGAAATGTGCTTGAACGGACACTAAATAACTCGCCCAGCTACAGCACTAAGGACAGATTTAGCGGGATATAAATTTGAGGCCTAGTATTTAGGCGCTGGGTGACAGGTATGGGTTTAGTGCCAGAATTAGACTTGGAAATACACAGTAGCGGGTGTGTGTGAAGTTATTCTGAATGACCCAATGTGCACCTTGAATATTATATACCCTTTTAGGGATAGATTTCAAATAGCTCTGATATAGCAGAAACCACTAAATTATGAAATTGCTAAATTGGGAATTGTATTTCAACCCAGAACAAGAAATGTGCTTGAACGGACACTAAATAACTCGCCCAGCTACAGCACTAGGGACAGATTTAGCGGGATATAAATTTGAGGCCTAGTATTTAGGCGCTGGGTGACAGGTATGGGTTTAGTGCCAGAATTAGACTTGGAAATACACAGTAGCGGGTGTGTGTGAAGTTATTCTGAATGACCCAATGTGCACCTTGAATATTATATACCCTTTTAGGGATAGATTTCAAATAGCTCTGATATAGCAGAAACCACTAAATTATGAAATTGCTAAATTGGGAATTGTATTTCAACCCAGAACAAGAAATGTGCTTGAACGGACACTAAATAACTCGCCCAGCTACAGCACTAAGGACAGATTTAGCGGGATATAAATTTGAGGCCTAGTATTTAGGCGCTGGGTGACAGGTATGGGTTTAGTGCCAGAATTAGACTTGGAAATACACAGTAGCGGGTGTGTGTGAAGTTATTCTGAATGACCCAATGTGCACCTTGAATATTATATACCCTTTTAGGGATAGATTTCAAATAGCTCTGATATAGCAGAAACCACTAAATTATGAAATTGCTAAATTGGGAATTGTATTTCAACCCAGAACAAGAAATGTGCTTGAACGGACACTAAATAACTCGCCCAGCTACAGCACTAGGGACAGATTTAGCTGGATATAAATTTGAGGCCTAGTATTTAGGCGCTGGGTGACAGGTATGGGTTTAGTGCCAGAATTAGACTTGGAAATACACAGTAGCGGGTGTGTGTGAAGTTATTCTGAATGACCCAATGTGCACCTTGAATATTATATACCCTTTTAGGGATAGATTTCAAATAGCTCTGATATAGCAGAAACCACTAAATTATGAAATTGCTAAATTGGGAATTGTATTTCAACCCAGAACAAGAAATGTGCTTGAACGGACACTAAATAACTCGCCCAGCTACAGCACTAAGGACAGATTTAGCGGGATATAAATTTGAGGCCTAGTATTTAGGCGCTGGGTGACAGGTATGGGTTTAGTGCCAGAATTAGACTTGGAAATACACAGTAGCGGGTGTGTGTGAAGTTATTCTGAATGACCCAATGTGCACCTTGAATATTATATACCCTTTTAGGGATAGATTTCAAATAGCTCTGATATAGCAGAAACCACTAAATTATGAAATTGCTAAATTGGGAATTGTATTTCAACCCAGAACAAGAAATGTGCTTGAACGGACACTAAATAACTCGCCCAGCTACAGCACTAGGGACAGATTTAGCTGGATATAAATTTGAGGCCTAGTATTTAGGCGCTGGGTGACCGGTATGGATTTAGTGACAGAATTAGACTGGGATATGGCCAAAAAATAAACAGACTATTGCTGGTTAAATGCACTTGGTGTGACAGCTTCACCCTGATGTAGGCTTTAGCCAAAAAACAACCACACCATTGAGGGTTAAATGCACTTGGTGACAGGCGCAGCTTGCCCCTGATTTAGTATATGGCCAAAAAATGAACAGACTATTGCTGGTTAAATGCACTTGGTGTGACAGCTTCACCCTGATGTAGGCTTTAGCCAAAAAACAACCACACCATTCAGGGTTAAATGCACTTGGTGACAGGCGCAGCTTGCCCCTGATTTTGTATATGGCCAAAAAATGAACAGACTATTGCTGGTTAAATGCACTTGGTGTGACAGCTTCACCCTGATGTAGGCTTTAGCCAAAAAACAACCACACCATTGAGGGTTAAATGCACTTGGTCGCAGCTTGTGCTGGCGCACCACAAGACACAAAATGGCCGCCGATCACCCCAGAAAAATGTGACTGACAAACGGTCTGGGCAGCCTAAAAACAGTGAGCAATTGAGGATCAGCAGCTCAATGATCCACAGCTGCAGATCGATCAGTTAATCAAGTCCTTTGGAGGAGTTAATCTGCCTAATCTCGCCCTACTGTCGCAGCCGCAACCTCTCCCTACGCTAATCAGAGCAGAGTGACGGGCGGCGCTATGTGACTCCAGCTTAAATAGAGGCTGGGTCACATGGTGCTCTGGCCAATCACAGCCATGCCAATAGTAGGCATGGCTGTGATGGCCTCTTGGGGCAAGTAGTATGACGCTTGTTGATTGGCTGCTTTGCAGCCTTTCAAAAAGCGCCAAGAAAGCGTCACAAAAGCGCGAAGAAAGCGACGAACACCGAACCCGAACCCAGACTTTTACGAAAATGTCCGGGTTCGGGTCCGTGTCACGGACACCCCAAAATTCGGTACGAACCCGAACTATACAGTTCGAGTTCGCTCATCCCTACTTAGGACCAAACCACCATTTTTCAGCCATTCCTCATCTCTGCAGTTTGACAAACAAAATCTTAGTTTACTACTTTTCCATCATCCTACCATCTTCTGGACAAATCATCCTACCACCCCCAATACTGTGCCGCTGTGCTCCCCAATACTATACTTCAGAAACAGATAAACACCCTGATAATAGTAGTACCATACAGATAGTGCACTTCAATAATTATTGGCACACACTGCCCTAAAATAACTGCGCCCAGCAAATAGTGCCCCTGACACTAATAGTGTAAGCGTAACGTCCCCAAAAAATAATGGTGGTAAGCTTATACTGTGCCAAGGTGCCCCCACAAGTCCCACCAATAGGAATAATTCTCTGCAAGAGCACACATGGTAGTAATAGTGCTCCTACAGTGCCCCCAACATGTCCCCAGAAGTAATAATGCTCCCATAGTACCCATACTAGTAATCATGTTCCCCATAGACCCCCAGTAGTAATAAAGCCTATCATAATGCCCCCCAGTAGTAATAATTCTCCTTATAATGTGCCAGTGAAAAAAATACCCCCTTTTAATGCCCCCAGTTGATCTAATATCCCCATAGTGCCCCATAATTTGCCAGTATAAAATACCCCTATATAGTGCCCCCAGAAAATGCCCCATAGTGCTCCTCCCCCCTTCTTCCTAGTGCCCCCATAAGGTACCAGTATAAAATGCCCCATATATAGTGCCCCAGTAGATGCCCTCAGTGTACCCCTTCTTAGTTCCCCCCATAGATGAGCCCATAGTACTCCTCTCTCACCCTCCCCATAGTACCCACCATAATGTTTCCCAGTATATAATACCCCAATACAGAGCCCCTCCATATAAAATACCCCTCTTTGTGGCCTCAGCAGAAGCCTCCATAGTGTTCCTCTCCCCCCTTAACCCATATAAAATACCCCTTCTTTGTGGCCTCATAGATGCCCCCATAGTGCCCCCCAATAATGTGCCAGTAAGAAGTGCCCCATAGATGCCCCCATAGTGCCACCCAATAATGTGCCAGTAAAAAGTGCCACCAATAATGTACCAGTAAGAAGTGCCACCATAGATGTCCCCCACAGTGCCCCCAATAATGTGCCAGTTAGATGTGCCCCATAGATACCACCCAATAATGTGCCAGTAACAAGTGCCCCCATAGATGTCCCCCAATCATGTGGCAGTAACAAGTGCCCCCATAGATGCCCCCCAATAATGTGCCAGAAACAAGTGCCCCCATAGATGCCCCCCAATCATGTGCCAGTAACAAGTGCCCCCATAGGCAATACAGATTACTATGGAGATGAGCGCTCCCACAATGGAAGCGCTCATCTCCCTGGGCCCTGCCACCGCCCCCACGTCACCAGTGGCCAGCGGGGCTTAAGAGGCAGCTGCCTTGGGCCCCCCAGGAGCAACTGGGCCCAGGGCATCTGCCCCTTTTGCCCCGCATTAAAGACAGCCATGATTATAGCAGGAGCTTCTAAAGCCAGACGATAGCTAGACGGTGGTGTGGATGCTGAGTCTCTCACCGAGTGACTCAAAGATGGCACGTTCAGACGCCATCTTTGAATCTATGCTGGGCCGAGATCTTTGCTGAGGTGGCCTCCCTTCGCCGCTGTTAGGAGCCAAGGCCCCGCTTGTTTGGTTCAGGTCCGATCTCGTGGGAGAGAGGGAGCTCTGAGCAGCCATCGAGGATGTGGGGCTGTTAGTTATTGGAGGGTCCACTTGGCTTCTCCCTGCGTGCAGTGTGGAGGATCGCAAGGCAGCCGAGGGGAGCTAGGCCACATCTCCTGAGAGGAGGAAAAGTCTGTGAGATGCGCAGGCCAGGCATGTTTGACCTTTTCCGGGTAATCATATCTGCGGCAGCAATGATAGCCAACTGGAGAAGTGAGTGGGACCAGGATCAGTAGCACCGAAAGTTGCTTTAGAGGGATTAGGTGATGGAGTTCCTTCACACAACAGCCATCTTCATCGAGCCGCTGGCCACGCCCCCGCTTGATTCATATTTCCATCACATTATACACTGCTCATATGCAAGGGTTATGACCACTGCTGCAGTGCAGATACAAGGTGGCTGGGAGCCTATACGTACTCTCACAGTCCCAGCCGGTGCTTTTTCCTAAAGTGTGCAAGCATGACCACCAGTACTGGAGTGCTGCGGTGGCCTTAACCCCTGGAAACGGGCAGTGTATTATGTGACTGATAAATGAATAAAGCCAGCAAAGGAGGGAATATGAACAATCACAATACATTAGTAAATGCCTTGTACTAACTTTGTCTACTTAATAAATGCAATTTGCTGACGTGATACAACCCCTTTAATCCTATACAAGACGGACCAGCTACACATGAGGATCATATTACATATATCAATGCAAGTCTATGGAGAGGGAAGAAGTGAACTGAAGCATACACAGGCTGGCAGACTGCTGGAGCTACATGGGCTGTGATATAAACTTCCTAAATTGTTTACTCACAACCATACAGGTCTCTGTAATGCCATCCATGATGAGAATGCTTGTGAGTAACAGAAGGTTAGGAAGTAGATTATCCTCTACTTTCTGTGAACAGTGGATGGCAACTAGTTTCCCCCCACTGTGAAGCAGTGATATGCCTCATATATGAAGGAAGGTACAGTATGTATCTCCCAGAATGGTGTAGGAAACCAATTAAGGAGATACATATTGTGGTTTGCAATGGTGCACCTGAGACATGCCACCAAGGCCGGGTACCTTGGTTGCACGTCTCAGGTGCACCACAGCAAACCACAATATGTATCTCCTTAATGGAAGCTAGAATGTCAACTAAGATAGATAGTAGACACTGTTTTTACCTAGTATAGCTGGTAACAGCTAATCCGGGTGTAACAGTAGCATACGCACATACACACACAGGGGACAGGAAAGTTACCACTGTGCTCCACCCTCACCCCTGGCCCTGCCTACTTTCCTCGCAAATCCTAATGACAGGGGACAACTGGATGGCAATCCCTAGCTTGGAATAAGTGCTAAGAGGACAAACCAGACAAACAACAGAATGTTAACGGACCGAGTCAATACCAGGAGAGCAACGAAGTACAAATGGAGCAAGCAGAGAATAGTCAGGAGAAGCCGGGGTCATAAATACCAGGAAAGTCAAGAAGTACCAAAGGAGTCAGCAGAGGATTGTCAGGAGGAAGTCGGGGTCAGAATTCCAGGAGAGCAACAAAGTACACAAGGAGCAGGCAGAGGATCATCAGGAAATTGCAGAAGGTAAGTACGCCAGGTAATGCAAATTCACAGCAGGAACCTAAATAACAGCCAACCTGTGGCCAGCAGGCTGCCTGTTTAAATACTGAGTAACAGGGGTCATGTGACGTGGCCAGAGTCACATGACTCGCCCTGCTGCAAAAGGCTGAGTGCCCAGCTCGGTGCTCAGGCTTCATCTGGTTGCTGAGGGGACAGAGGACGCTGGCCGCGCTGAAGAGAGGTGCGCGGCCGGGTCCATCCCGCCCCCCATCACCTAGGAGACGAGGACGCTGCATGCGTCCTCGCTCCTGTACAGAGGCGGGGCGCCATCTGTGCATCGCCGGCGCCCCGTGACAGTACCCTTCCCCTTATGCGGGGCCACTGGACCCAAGACTTCAGGTGATAGCTTCCCAGGATGGTCTGCATTGAATTTTCTAATTTCAGTTTAGGGGCATGAACCTCCCTAGCTGGTACCCAAGACCTTTCCTCAGGTCCATAGCCCTTCCAGTGCACCAGGTACTGCAAAGAATTACGCACTCTCCTGACATCCACAATCTTAGACAACACATACTCCACAGAATCATTAACAAGGACCGGCGGAGTCGCGTCTTGCGATGGTACAACAGGTTCAACATATTTTTAAGGAAGAGATCGTGTGTGAAACAACCCAGGATGGCGCTACCCCAACGCGCGTTTTTGCGTGCCTTCGCCCCCTGACGAAGGCACGCCGAAAAGCACGTTGGGATAGCGCCATCCTGGGTTTTTTCACACACGATCTGCTTTAGGTGAGCTGTGGTCGCAGCCTTTATCCCCACGGTTTCTGGACTTTGGTGTTTCACCACACCTGGTCTCTATTCATTTTGGTTTGTTGTTTACCTTTTATTCTTTACTTTTTTAGCTTTTTTGCTCAACATACCATGTTTCATTGCCGTGGTTGGTCTTCAGCTGACCTTTCACTCATTCATATACCTTTGGATGTACTTGGTTCATAGGCTGGTCATTGTACTTAGTATTTTCCTATGACCGCCATATACCCATATATATTCTTGACCTGTGTGCTCTCCCAGGGTGGTGCCTGTTCCTTTCCTTCCCCTGCTCCCATTTACCCTGTCTATGGCATCATATGTATGTATTTTTAATCATGCTTCTATGTAATTAAATAAATATTTATTCTTTGGTATGCTGAGCTCCATCTCTCTTGTGTTTTCGCTATTGTACACGGGAGCTTGTACCGAATTGCCTTCCACGGGTGCCCCCTGTGGCCATATTGGGTGGGCACTGTCCTCCTCTCTTCCTCGGGACACCCGGGGTCGTTTTTATTTTCAATTTTCCATTACTCTCAGGGTAGTAGGCGGACGAAAAAGATAATGAAATCTGGCATTTCTGACAGAAAGCCCTCCAAAACTTGGACACAAACTGCACACCCCTGTCGGATACAATATTCTCCGGAATACCATGTAATCGTACAATCTGTTTCACAAATATAGACGCCAAGCTTTTCGCATTTGGGAGTTTAGACAGGGGAATAAAATGAACCATTTTGCTAAACCTATCGACCACTACTCAAACCACAGTCTTACCCTCTGCAGGCGGCAGTTCAGTGATGAAGTCCATCGAGATATGGGACCAGGGTCTACTGGAAATGGGTAGAGGTCGTAGGTCACCAGCAGGGCGAGTCCTAGGGGTCTTAGACCTAGCACAAATCTCGCAGGCCGACACATAGGACTTGACATCCTTAGCTAGAGTGGGCCACCAATATGATCTAGAAACCAGCTCCTTAGTGCCCTCAATACCAGGATGTCCACAAAAGGCAGAATCATGACACTCACCCAACAGTCGGAGACGAAACTGTACGGGAACAAACAACTTATCTGTTGGGGTGGGTGTCGGGGCCAGATGTTGTTCAGTCTTAATGAGAGCCGTGATATTCTGGGTCAGGGCTGCTACGAAGATATTAGCTGGTAGATTGGATTCAGGTGGTGCATCTGTAGGCTGAAACACACGGAAGCTCCGAGACAATGTGTCAGCCTTCACGTTTCTACTTCCTGGCCTGAAAGTGATGGAGAAATCAAAACGTGTAAAAAACAATGCCCATCTGGCCTGACGGGGAATTAACCTCTTAGCAGACTCGAGAAACATTAGGTTCTTATGATCAGTGACAACAGTGACACAATGTTTTGCCCCTCCAGAAAATGCCTCCACTCCTCAAACGCCCATTTAATGGCCAGCAATTTCCTATGTCATCGTTTCTCTCAGTGGGGGGAAATTTTCTGGAAAAGAAAGCACAAGGCCTCAGGTTTGTAAGGCTAGCGGGACCTTGTCAGAGGACCGCTCCTGCCCCGTCCTCGGACGCCACCTCCACAATAAAAGGTTTCTCCTGATCTGGCTGGATCATAATGGGACTGCTACTGAACGCCTTGTTTAGGGTTTCAAATGAAGTTAAGGCCTCAGTAGACCAATTCTCCAAATCTGCCCCTTTCTTAGTGAGGTCGGTCAATGGTTTAGCAATTACCAAAAAATTATTTATGAATTTACGGTAGTAATTGGCAAACCCTAGGAAACGTTGTAAGGCCTTTAGGGATGAAGGTCTTACCAATTCCTTAATCGCTAGTACCTTACTAGGATCCATTTTGAAGGTGTGAGGAGTCAGAACATGACCTAGAAATAGTATCTCCTGTACCCCAAAGACACATTTCTCTTGCTTAGCGGATAACTGATTCTCCCTCAAAACCTCCAACACGTGTCTAACACGAAACACATGAGATTTGAAATCAGGGGAAAATTTCCAAATGTCGTCAAGGTAGACAATGACAAATTTACCCAAGAACTCCCTGAGAATATCGTTCATTAAGTTTTGGAACACAGCTGGGGCATTGCTGACTCCAAAAGGCATAACCAGATATTCAAAGTGCCCAGCCGGAGTATTGAATGCTGTCTTTCATTTGTCTCCCTCCTTGATTTGGATTAGGTTATATGCTCCTTTCAAGTAAATTTTAGAAAACCAGGTCGCCCCTAGTACCTGGTTAAACAAATCTGGAATCAATGGGAGGTAGTATCTATTCCGGATAGTAATCTTATTTAATTTCCGGTAATCGATACAAGGTCTGAGACCACCATCCTTCTTCTTTACAAAGAAAAACCCTGCCCCCATCAGAGAGACACAGGGTCTAATGTGCCTCTTAATGAGACTTTCTTTAATATAATCCTCCATGGCCTTGCGTTCAGGCTTAGAAAGATTATAAATATGCCCCTTAGGAAACCTGGCACCCTCTACTAACTCTATGGCGCAATCATAAGGTCTATGGGGTGGTAAAGCCTCCGGGCTCGATGATGAGAATACATCAGTATATTCCTTATTGACTGCAGGTAATGTATCAGATTCTACTGAGACCCCAACCTGCACCACAGACAAGCACGAATCGCACTTAGGTCCCCATCTCACAAACTCCCCTCTGGTCCAATCTATAATGGGGTTGTGTAATTGGAGCTAAGGCATCCCAAGTACTACCTCGACCGGTAAGTTCTCCAGGACTAACTTTCTCTGTCTTTCTTTATCCAGGGGAGCTGTCTCTCCCTGGCTCCTGAGGCTTGTAGCTTGGGCCTCTAGGTCCAACAGAGCTTATTGTGCTCTGCTGCTAAGACAGGGCTCACCCAGAACGGACAAACTCCTACATCACAACCTCCCTCTTGCAGGGGATACTCTCAACACAACCTCTCCCCTTGGAGGGGAAGGCTAGACTGCCTTTCACTAACTAAACTCCTCCCTCTCTAGAGAGGGCTGGAATGGACAAAAAGGTTCCATTCCAGACAAACTAGTTCTGCCATTATTGCCGCCATCTTCTGGTGAACCAGGCACATTACATGGTACATAACAGTTGAATGAGAATAAATATAATTTTTTTGCAGGACCAGAAAATAAATGCCTAAGATAACATTGGGTCAACCATAAGATATAGTGATGGGGCAAAAAGAGTGGTTATGACCCCTAGCAGGGCGTTAAACAAGCAGGTGATATTGCAAGCCAAAGGCCCCTTGAATGCACCCGTGGGCTCGTGAGGACACATTTATCCTGTCCAATGCTGGCGGTGCCAGGGGCCTGGACATAGGGCTGCAAACTGCCCCTTTACCACTGAACCCATGGACTGCGGGTTTGCCCACCGGTCCTCATTCTACGCTAGGCCTGTCTGTACCGCAGACACCCTGCTAAGCGCTGGTAAACCTCCCATGTGCCAGGTGTCCATTAACGGGTACCGGATTAACACACTGGTCACTGCTTTGTCAGAAAAATCCCTCTGAACAAAAGGTCTCCGTTATCTGTATCCATGGGGATATCCGAGAGTATCCGATGGCGAGGGTTGTCATGGCCACTCCGGGCGGGGAGGTACAGCACCTGGTGGGAGTGGTAAGGAATCTTCCATACGAGACTATTTTGGGAAGAAACTTACCCATATTCTGGTCCTTTTGGAAGGGCGGAGCGCGATCTTGTGAAGAAAGACTCTCCGGGTCCTGAACCCGAAGACCCCGATTCCGGGGTACCGGCCATAGGGGTCCCCATCATAGGGCCAGAGTGTAACCCCGATAGGTTCCCCTTGAGGTATTGGCCGGTGAGGCCTCAGAGGCCACATCTATCCCGGAGCTGGAGGTGTCCTGGGACAAGTTTGGGACGGCCGAACTCCAGGACGCCACTCTGGTATGGGCCAGAGAGAGAGAGTGATTGTAGTCAATGGGGTAGCCCAACAACAGGGTACAGAAACAGTGTTTCTCTGTATGGCTGTTTCGCAGGACTTACTGTACCGCGTCGCCAAGGTCCGACAGGAGGTAGTGAAGCAGCTAGTAGTACCACAGCCCTACCGCCTGGCAGTATTAGACTTGGCTCACACACATGTAATGGGAGGTCATCTTGGGGTCAAAAAGACACTAGAGTGTATACTCCAGTGGTTCTTTTGGCCTAGTGTCTATGAAAAGGTTAGGATGTTTTGTGAGTCGTGTCCAGCGAATTTCCGTAGTCCACTGGTACCTCTTCCCATTATAGCGGTACCTTTTGAGCGGATCACTATTGCTCTTGTGGGGCCCATGGTAAAGTCGCTCCGGGGCCACCACCGCATATTAGTGGTGTTGGGCTATGTGAATCAGTATCCGGAGGCCATTGCTCTCTGCCATACCTCAGCCAAACTTATTGCCAGGGAACTATTTGCCATGTTTTGCCGCATTGGGTTGCTCAAAGAGATCTTTACGGATGAAGGTACTCCTTTTATGTCCAAAGTGACAAAGGAGTTGTGCAAGCTGCTTCGAATAAAGCATTTACACACATAAGTGTACCACCCCCAAACAGATGGGCTGGTGAAAAGGTTTAATAAAACCCTAAAGACTATGTTGGTGCAGTAGACTATGGAGGTGCAGTAGACATCGCTTATCTAGACTTCAGTAAGGCTTTCGATACTGTCCCACACAGAAGGCTTATCAATAAATTGCAGTCTTTGGGCTTGGACTCCCATATTGTTGAATGGATTAGGCAGTGGCTGAGGGAAAGGCAACAGAGGGTTGTAGTCAATGGAGTATATTCAGACCAAGGTCTTGTTACCAGCGGGGTACCTCAGGGATCTGTTCTGGGACCCATATTGTTTAATATCTTTATCAGCGAAATTGCAGAAGGCCTCGATGGTAAGGTGTGTCTTTTTGCTAATGACACAAAGATTTGTAACAGGGTTGATGTTCCTGGAGGGATACACCAAATGGAAAAGGATTTAGGAAAACTAGAGGAATGGTCAAAAATCTGGCAACTAAAATTTTATGTGGATAAGTGCAAAATAATGCACCTGGGGCGTAAAAACCCAAGAGCAGAATATAAAATCAGTGATACAGTCCTAACCTCAGTATCTGAGGAAAGGGATTTAGGGGTCATTATTTCAGAAGACTTAAAGGTAGGCAGACAATGTCATAGAGCAGCAGGAAATGCTAGCAGAATGCTTGGGTGTATAGGGAGAGGCATTACTAGTAGAAAGAGGGAGGTGCTCATGCCGCTCTACAGAGCACTAGTGAGACCTCATTTGGAGCATTGTGCTCAGTACTGGAGACCATATCTCCAGAAGGATATTGATACTTTGGAGAGTTCAGAGAAGAGCTACTAAACTGGTACATAGATTGCAGGATAAAACCTACCAGGATAGATTAAAGGACCTTAACATGTATAGCTTGGAAGAAAGACGAGACAGAGGGGATATGATAGAAACTTTTAAATACATAAAGGGAATCAACAAGGTAAAAGAGGAGAGAATATTTAAAAGAAGAAAAACTGCTACAAGAGGACATAGTTTTAAATTAGCGGGGCAAAGGTTTAAAAGTAATATCAGGAAGTATTACTTTACTGAGAGAGTAGTGGATGCATGGAATAGCCTTCCTGCAGAAGTGGTAGCTGCAAATACAGTGAAGGAGTTTAAGCATGCATGGGATAGGCATAAGGCCATCCTTCATATAAGATAGGGCCAGGGGCTATCCATAGTACTTAGTATATTGGGCAGACTAGATGGGCCAAATGGTTCTTATCTGCCGACACATTCTAGGATATGTTGTTACCATATTTGATCTTCGCCATCCGAGAGGTACCCCAGTCCTCAACGGGTTTTTCCCCGTTCAAACTGTTATATGGCAGACATCCCAGAGGCCTGCTGGACATTGCCAAAGAGACATGGGAGGAGCAGGAGCCTACTCCCCATAAGAGTGTAATAGAGCACATTGCAGATATGCAGGACAGCATTGCATCAGTAATGCCCATTGTAAAAGAACATCTAGTAGAGGCTCAGGCCGCTCAGAGCCATGGGTATAACAGAAAGGCCACAGTCAGGACCTTTCCCCAGGAGATAGAGTTCTTGTGCTCGTACCCACTGCTGAGAGAAAGTTTCTGAACAAGTGGCAAGGGCCCTATGAAGTTTGGGAAAAAGTGGGCATAGTTAATTATAAAATATGTCAGCCTGGGTGGAGAAAACCAGAACAAATATAGCACGTAAATTTGCTAATGGTGTGGAAGGACCGAGAATCCCGGTGGGCCACTGAGGCGCTGGTTGGGACTAGTGTAGACCCTCCAACATCAGTCTCGACAGAGGTTGGAGCAAAAATAGCAGAAACCCTGTCCAAACAATAAAAATGGGAGGTCAGGAAGTTAGTGCAGCAGAAGACCGATGTCTTTTCAGAAAAGCCCAGTCGTACAGCGATGGTCCAGCATGACATTGTCACCGAGCTGCGGGTAAGGGTACGCGTGAAACCGTACCGTGTGCCAGAGGGCCGGAGACAAGCCATTACAGAAGAGGTACAGAAGATGCTTAGCCTAGGAGTTATCAAGGAATCCAAGAGCGAATGGGCTAGTCCCATTGTGTTGATTCCGAAAACGGACGAATCGTTACGATTTTGTAACGATTTCCAGAAATTGCATGAAGTGTTTATACAATGCCCCGGGTTGACGGGCTGATTGAAAGACTGGGCCAGGCCCAGTACTTCACGACGCTGGATTTAATCAAGGGTTACTGGCAGGTACCTCTGACAGAGTCAGCAAAGGATAAGACCACCTTTGTCACACCAGAAGGACTTTACCACTATGTCGTTTTTCCTTTTGGGTTACATGGGGCCCCCACCACATTCCAGAGGCTAATGGACATAGTCTTAAAACCTCATCAGAAGTACGCATCCGCCTACTTGGATGATATCATTATCCATAGTGGCAACTGGCAGTCTTATTTGTCCCATGTGCAGGCAGTCATGGACGCACTCCAAGATGTGGGCTTGACTGCAAATCCTCCAAAGTGTACCATAGGGCTAGAGGAGGCTTGTTATTTGGGGTACGTGATTGGCCGTGGGGTCATCAAATCTCAAATAAACAAAGTCAAGGCCTTTCAAAATTGGCTCCGACCTCTCACGACGAAGCAAGTCAAAACGTTTCTCGGCATAATTGAATATTATAGGCGGTTTATACCCAATTTCGCCGGAAGGGCTGGACCCCTGACCGATCTACTGAAAGGAAGGGAGTCAGTGAGGATTTAGTGGAATCCTCAGGCAGAAGAAGCATTTTAGGCCCTGAAATTGGCCCTAGGTGAACAGCCCATCCTGTCCAACCCGAACTTTGAGGACACATTTATTGTCCAAACGGATGCGTCTGAAGTAGGGCTAGGAGCCGTTCTGTCTCAAAAAGTGAACGGAGATGAACATCCCATCACTTATTTGCGTAGAAAGCTTACCCCAGCAGAAAATAACTATAGTGTAGTGGAGAAGGAGTGCCTAGTTATCAGGTGGGCTTTGGAGTCCTTACAGTACTACCTGCTGGGGTGATATTTTCACCTGGTGATGAACCATTCACTGTTGGTCTGGATGAGAAAGTCAAAGGAGAGAAATGCTCGGGTCACCAGGTGGTTTCTCTCCTTACAGAATTTTAATTTCTTGGTGGAACATCGAGCGGGAAAACTACAGTTTAATGCGGATGCCCTGTCACGAGCATCATGTTTTGGTGCAAATGTTCACCCCCACAGGTTTCAACAGGGGGGGGGGGGATATGTGAGGCAGTGACAGGCCTCATATATGAAGGAAGGTATGTATCTCACAGAATGGTGCAGGAAACCTATAAAGGAGATACATATTGTGGTTTGCTGAGACATGCCACCAAGGTATCTGCCCTTGGTGGAGTGGAAGCCAGAAGCTAGAGTGTCCACTAAGATAGATAGTGGACACTGTTGTTACCTAGTATAGCTGGTAACAGCCAGGGGCGTAGCTAAAGGCTTATGGGCCCTGGTGCAAGAGTTCAGCTTGGGCCCTCTCATCCCCACCTTCCCTCAGTGCTTTATGGCAAGGGGCAGAGGTGCACCTAGCCTTTCTGCTGCCTGAGGCAAAATTTGAAACGTTCCCCCCATGCCAAATTCTCATCCTAACCCATTCACTCCAGTCCTGCTGTTAAAGGGGTTGTCCTCTTTTTACTACTGATGACCTATCCTCAAGATAGGTTATCAATATCAGACCCTCAGGCATCTCCCGGCACCCCCACCGATCAGCTGTTTTAAGAGAGGGCAGCGCTCATATTAGAGCTGCTTTCTCTGCGCTGTTCATCTTCTCACTGCTACAATTGCAGTGGTGAGCAGGTAAACAGAGCAGAGAAGGCTGACAACCCCTTTAAAGACATACTTAGAAAACATTACATACAGCACTACAGAATATACAGGTTAATACAGTGCCACATATGTACCTCTTACATCCAATGATGTCTCTTCTGTTGTAGATATTCTCTTTCCTCATCTTCTCCTTTCAGACTAGACCCCCATGATGATTTACTTTAGCCGTGTCTTCTCTGCAGAGTTTAACAAACAGACATCTTACTTTCCTACTTTTCCATCATCCTCACCTTCTCAATACCCCATCCAGACCCCCCCCCCCTCCCATACTACACTGCAGAAACAGTCCCCCTGAAATTACTGGTACCACACAGATAGTGTGCCAGTACAAACAATACCCCTTTACCTTTCAGATCAGACCCCATATCAAACCCCAGATGAGACCGCCCCTCACATCTCAGACCAGATCCCCTTTAGACCTCTGTCAGACCTCCATTAGACCTCCATGTCAGACCCCGCTTCAATATAAGACCTCAGTTAAGACCCCTGTTAAACCTCCAGACCTCCCTATAAGACCCCCATTAGACCTCCAGATCTCTAAATAAGACCCCTAGTAGACCTCCAGACCACCAATCAGACCCCCTTTAGACCTCCTGACACCCAATCAGACCCCCATTAGACCTCTAGACTCCCATTAGGACCCCCATTAGACCTCCAGACCCCCATTAGACCTCTAAATACCGAGTCAGACCCTTTAGACCCTCAATCTGACCCCCAATCAGACCCTCCAGAACCCAATTAGACCTCACACCAGACCTCCAGACCCACATTAGACCCCCAAACCCCCATATCTGACCCCCATTAGACCTCCAGACCCCCAATCAGACCCCTATTAGACCTCCAGACACCCAATCAGACCCCAATTAGACATCTAGACCCCCAATTAGACCCCCATTAGACCTCTAGACCCCCAATCAGATCCCCATTAAACCTCTCTAGACCCCAGTCAGACCCTTTAGACCCTCAATCAGACCCTTCAGACCCCCAATCAGACCCATCAAATGCCTAATCAAACCCCCAATCAGGCTCCTAATCAGACTTCCAATCAGACCTCAGATCTATAAAATTTATAAACAAACTTACCTTTCCTGTTCTGCCGCTCCTCTCCCGGTCAGGCTGTCTTCCCAGCTCTCATCTCTTCCCAGGGCTCGTTTTGCTGTCACCTGACCTCCTGCAGCGACAGGTCAGAGTACGCTATGTACATCCTGATGCTGCAGGCAGCCAGGGCGCCGCAGCACGGGCCCCAGGAAGAGCGAGCAGGAGGAGGGGTAAGTACTGTATAGCGCTCACAGCGCTTTTCTCCCCCTCCTCCTGCAGACTAGTGAGCACTTCCATAATGGGAGCTCTCACTAATATTCCCTTTATAAGATGCACTGCATCTTATTAATGGAAATATACAGCACCCCTGGCTTGGGGGCCCAGTCACAACTGCAACTGCTGCAACCCCTGTAGTTACACCAGTAGTAACAGCTAATCTGGGCCTGTCTTTTACTGGGAGTAAGCAAAGAGCTGGTTGGGTGCTTACTCCCCACGATCCACTCCAGAGTTTATACATGGCCCATGTGTCAGCAGCATGAGGCAGGGTGTGTCTGTTGTGTGAGAGGCTACAGATCACAGGCACGTGTGAAGCAAACACTAGCCTGTGGATGCTTGTAAAGGAGCCCCGAGACTGCTTGACTTTATTGTGGATGAAATGAACTGATTACTTGTCCCGGCTGCGATCCGGCTGGAACAAGCAATAAACTGTATTGAAATGACTTTGTTTTGTTCCTGCCTGTGACGTCATTACACCACCAAGTGTAAAAGAACTGCAAACTAGACATTGACTATGTGCAGAGGAAAACTGCTAAAAAATGCCAGATACAGTTGATATAATGGCCAAAAATAGTGTTATTCCTCATGAAAACACACACTGTACTACCAATTAATGTAAAGTTTGTTGAAAGGTTAGTGATGTTTTGAGGATGGCCCTTGACTAGGGTTGAGCGACCCTGAACTGTAGGATTTTTCGAAACCCGGACCGAACCCGAACATTTAAATAAAAGTTTGAGTTCGGTGTTCGGCGATTTAATGGCGCTTTTTGAAAGGCTGCAGGGCAGCCAATCAACAAGCGTTTAACTCATGTGCCCTTAGAAGCCATCACAGCCATGCCTACTAATGGCATGGCTGTGATTGGCCAGTTCAGCATGTGACCCAGGCTCTATATAAGCTGGAGTCACGTAGTGCTGCACGTCACTCTGCTCTTACCAGTGTAGGGATAGGATGCTGCTGCTGTGAGGGAGAGAATAGGAAAGAATCTATCTGATATCACAACTTGTTGTTAACTCTGTGATCTCTCTTTTTTTTGTGTGTGGGTGCAATTCAACATTTTTGTACCCTGCCCTGAGCCCAGTGACACAGAAAAATAAGGTTTATCCGTCTGCTAGTTAGGTGGGCGTCGGCGGCCATTTTGTGCAAGTTCAGTGCACCAGCACTGCATATGTGCCAGGGACAATAATCC
Organism: Bufo gargarizans; assembly: GCF_014858855.1. NCBI lineage: Eukaryota > Metazoa > Chordata > Amphibia > Anura > Bufonidae > Bufo > Bufo gargarizans. The sequence continues at coordinate 608,618,876 of NC_058081.1, forward strand.
TGTTCTTTTAGTTCAGTGGGCAACATATACCCATTTTTTAAGTGCACCTGCACTGCATATGTACCAGGGGAAGGGAAAATAATATCAGTAATACGTCTGTCAGTTCAGGGACCCAGGGGGTGACATATTCACATTTTTTTTCTGTAAAGTACAATCCAAGTAAATCCATCTGTTAGATTCTGTGGGGACAAATTTATTTATTTATTTTTGCTAAAAAGTACATTTGCGCCCTGCACTGCATTTGTGATAGCGAAAGAAAATCAGTTAAATCCAATCTGTTTAATTGTGGGTGAAAAAAATCATTTTTTTTTTTCCATAAAGTACCTTTGCGTCCTTTTCTGCATTTCTACCAGTCCAATACAACCAGTCAATACTGCTGTTATATTGTTGGTTGACAAATTCACATTTTTTGTGACCGTGAAGTCATTGTATAAAATTCACCTGTCACACTGTGTGACCTCAAGAAATGTTTCCTCTTTATGACACCGACACTGCCTTACTGTCAGTGAACTTAATTGTTGACTATTAGCGATTACATAGTCGCCTGACATAAACCATCTGTTAGTTTGGTGGGTGAACGCAAAGAATGAATAGAGCGTCAAATAAGGGATGTGGCCTCGGTTGTGGTGCTGCTGGTGTTGGTGGAGCTCCTGTTGCAGGGAGAGGACGTGGTCGATCTGTGCCACCTACACGCACAAGTAAAACACCTTCCTCAGGTGCGAGTAGGTGACAGAACCTTCAGCGTTATTTGGTAGGGCCTAATGCGGCTCTATGAATGGTGAGGCCAGAACAAGTATAGGCGATAGTAGTGCCTCCAGTTCCTTCCCATTGTCTCCCACCCAGTCCCCTGCTGAAAGATCAGAGTTGACACCTGCAGCCCATAGCCATCAGTCTTTCACCTCACCCCCTTGCAAATCAACCAAGCAGTCTGAGCCCCAAGTCATGCAGCAGTCTCTTATGCTTTTTGATGACTCTGCTGGCAGGGTTTCCGTGGGCCATCCACATAGCCCTGCCTCAGAAGTGGAAGTTGATGCCCAACCACTTATGTTTCAGGATGAGGACATGGGAAGACCACCGCAGCACGTCGCTGATGATGACGAAACATAGATGCCAAGTGCTGCAGCTTTCTGCAGTCTGCAGAGCGACAAGGAGGGCAGGGGTAAAGACTGGGTGGAAGATGATGTGGAGGACGATGAGGTCCTCGACCCCAGATGGAATCAAGGCCATGCGAGTGATGTGTGCAGTTTGGAGGAAGAGGCGGTGGTTACACAGAGGCACAGCAAAAGAGGGAGCAGGGTGATATTTTACCATTTTTGCCGTATACAAACCCCTGCTCTGCATAGGTGACAGGGACCTAATTTTTGTAAAATCGTCTTTTCCATTGGTGGGCGACATTAACCCATTTTTGCAGTTGAATAACCCCTGCTCTGCATAGGTGACAGGGACTTAAATTTCTAAAATGTGTCTCTAATTGACGTGCGCCCCCTCCTTTCATTCGATCCTTCCGCTTTAATAACTTGTCCCACATTTCCGCCCGATCACATTTCATCCATTGACCTCCCTTGGATGTGGTATCCCTTTCTCACGCTCCCTCTCCGGCGAGGAACCCTGATTCCCCCCTACCCGTGATCACCATGGTAGGCACATAAAAGAACATCGAAAGTTGATAGAGAAGATATCCAATTGGATCGTGGACGTCACGGGGACGTGCGACATGGTGGCGCAGTATGTGTGCACACACCTACACATACTGACTGATGGGTCTGCCCCCTTTAACTTCAGGGTCTCCAAATTGGGCACATGGCCTGAGCTTGCCCTTTATGCCTTGGAGGTGCTGGCCTGCCCTGCAGCCAGTGTAATATCTGAACGTGTGTTTAGCACGGCAGGGGGCGTCATCACAGACAAGCGCAGCCGCCTGTCCACAGCCAATGTGGACAAGCTCATGTTCATTAAAATGAACCAGGCAGGGATCCCACAGGACTTGTCCATAACTTGAGCAGAATAGACATGTATACCGGCCTCACCCAGCCATTGTTATACTGCAGTGAACTTTCTCATTGTTTTATTTTTATATTTCCGAATGTTTTGAGGTCTACCCAAATTTGAACAAAAAAAATTAAATAATAAAATTAAATATAAAACAAAACCAAAAACCAGTGTTGGCTACCTCCTCCTCCATCGCCGCTTCCACCTACACCGCCACATCCACTGCCTCCTCAACCTCCTACTCCATATGGACCTCGTCCTCCTATATCAAGATTATTATTATAATTTTTTTACGTATTTTATGTTATTTGAAGTCATTTCCCTATCTACATTTGTTTGCAGAGCACTTGCCTTGCCTTTAACCACATTTTGCTGCCTTGTGCAGCCCTCTAGCCCTTTCCATAACTTTTTTAGAGCCATTTTAGTGCTCCAAAGTTCGGGTCCCCATTGACTTGGGTTCAGATTCGGGGTCAAGTTCGGGTCCCGAACTCAAGCTTTTTTGTGAAGTTCGGCTGAACCTGTCGAACCCGAACATCCAGATGTCAGCTCAACTCTACTCTTGACTCCATAATGGGGCCGCACATGACCTTTGAGGGAAGATACACCCTATGTGGCTCTTGGTTTTATTTGTCATTCATGTTCTCCTGTATTTGTTTTCTCAGTCTGTAATGCCCTTTTAGTATTGCAACTTGGATAGAATTGATCATTATTGGGTTTAGGATGAGTGTTGTAAAAACTCAGTGTTGGAATTAGTTTTGTCTCCAACTGTGTTCCATTTGTCTTTGTCTTTTTTATCTTTTTTTTTTCTCTCCCAGCCGAATGTCATCCATTTTTCATGTCTGGCAAAAAAAACTGCTTTCTTCAGCATCTCCTAACAACCATCCATGAAAAATTGACTGCACATGAATGGTGTCCGTGTGATGTCCATTCTTTTCATAGAGTCATAGACTCGCTCATTCAAGACAATCTTAAAAATGGACAAAATTATGCACACTGTGATTTCTCTGGTCCATGAAGAAATTCAAACATGTGAACTAGCCCATCAACTTATGGCTCATTTAGACGACCATACTGTTTTTCGGTCTGCATTTTGCGGATCTGCAAAACACGCATAACGGTCTGTGTGCGGACCGCACATGGCCGCTACTATGATCGAAAATGCCTATTCTTGTCCGCAGTTGCGGGGCTGCAGAACAGAACTACTGTGTTCTGTCTGCATATTTTGCAGACCCATTAAAACCTATGGGTCTGCACCCGTTCCGCAGAATTACTGAACGGCGCATGCGCACTTCGCATAACGAGGCCGTGCGATCTGGCTGAGGAGGCGGCTCTAATGAAAGGGAGGGCGGCGATTTCAATTCAGAGATCGGCGCTGGGCACCGAAAGGAGATGGCTGCAGCCGGGCACCCTGCATCGTGAGACGTCCCCTTGGACACATTTGTGACGTGAGTGACAGGTTATATAAACCTGTTTTATATGATTATAGAGCCACAGGCGCATTTGATAAGGTCACTTTAGGATTCTGTGTATTAGTAGGCACCTCACCATATGTTTAGCTTATAGGCCTAAATTCTGATGACAGAATCCCTTTAACACCGTTTAGAAAGCATTAAGAAATTACTTTACAGCAACCACATGGACCATGGACACAGTGGTCAGGAGGGGACCTCATGGACTTCTATGGGAGAGTCTTCTAGGCATGCTCTGTGGCCTGTGCAGAGGTCATTGTACAAGGAAAGAATAGATAAGCTCTGACAATCACTTATTGTGAATGGTGGATCCTGTCATACACAGAGGTGATATAATTACAGGCAGGATTAGAAAGACAGATAAGCAGGTAACTGCAGTAAAGTGATCTATGCAGACCAAGAAGTGGGGCCAATTATTAGGCTCAGTGGCCCCTTTCACACGGATGAGATTTCCGCGCGGGTGCAATGCGTGAGGTGAACGCATTGCACCCGCACTGAATCCGGACCCATTCATTTCTATGGGGCTGTGCACATGAGCAGTGATTTTCACGCATCATTTGTGCGTTGTGTGAAAATTGCAGCATACTCCTCTTTGTGCGTTTTCCACGCAACGCAGGCCCCATAGAAGTGAATGGGGCTGCGTGAAAATCGCTCGGTTACTAGGAGACGATCAGGATGGAGACACGATCATTATTATTTTCCCTTATAACATGGTTATAAGGGGAAATAATAGCATTCTTAATACAGAATGCATAGTACAATAGGGCAGGAGGGGTTAAAAAATATATATATAATTTAACTTGCCTTAATCCACTCGTTCGCGCAGCCCGGCTTCTCTTCTGTGTTTATCTTTGCTGTGCACAGGAAAAAGACCTGTGGTGACGTCACTACGCTCATCACATGGTCCGTCACATGATCCATCGCCATGGTAAAAGATCATGTGATGTACCATGTGATAAGCGCAGTGACGTCATCAAAGGTCATTTTCCTGAGCACAGCAAAGATGAAGACAGAAGAGAAGCTGGTGTCACAAGGGGGGGGGGGGGCAAGAACCACGCCTGACTCCGTTATACCCGGGGTCAGGAAGTCGCAGCGGTTGGCTGCGCGCTCTATGTAGAAAGATAGGGCTGTTTCTTTATGGTAGCTTTCTGGGTTTGCTTTGCAACCCTTTTTGGCTCACTCAGGGATCCGTAGCTCCTTCTCCTCAGCTGTTCCTTGTCCAGCACTCCCAACCTCCTTATATTCCCCTCTCCCACTTCTCTGGTTGCCAGCTATAGAGCTTCCTGCCTGGACTTCTATACTGACCCACTGGAGCTGTGTTGCTGCGTTCCCTGGTTGTTGTTCCAGAACATTACCCTCCGGATCCCTGTTGGACCTTTGTGGTCTGCTGTTGTCGCCCACCTGGGATTATATGTTTGTCTGTATTGTCTGTCCTCTCCTTGGTGTTTTCCTCTTAGTGTCAGTGGTGCGGACTAGTGATCCCACCGCCCCGTTCACTACCTAGGGCTCATCTTAGGGAAAGCCTGGGTTTAGGCACGTGATCGGCATACGGGTGAGGAACCCGTCTAGAGACGTCAGGGCAGTCAGATGCCAGCCGCAAGGTGAGTTAGGGGTCACCACCTTTCCCTCTCCCTTGGGCAGGGCCTTCCCTTTTCCCTCCCTTTGCGTGACGCCAGTCATTACATTATATCTGGCCTTTATTTTGTGTAGGTAAAGAAAAAAAATATATATATTTTTTTTTACCTACTTAGAATCCAGTATGGATCCAATTGCTGCTTTGTAAAAGCAATTTCATGGCCTGTCTTTGGAGGTGGCAGGATTGAAGGCGTTGGTCCTCCAGCAACTGCAGCAATTGCAGCAGACCGCAAGCCCAGCGGTTGCTACAGGTAACCAGGTTGTTGCGGAACCCAAGGTTGCTCTCCCTGACAGATTTTCTGGGGGAAGGGACAAGTTTGTGACATTCCGTGAGGCCTGTAAATTATATTTTAAGCTGCGCCCTTACTCCTCTGGTAATGAAGAACAGCGGGTGGGGGTTGTTATTTCCCTGCTGCAGGGGGACCCGCAATCCTGGGCGTTCTCTTTACCCACTGATTCCCAGGCTCTCCGGTCAGTGGATGCATTTTTTGGGGCCTTGGGTCTCATATATGACGACCCCGACCGAGTCGCACTGGCTGAATCAAAATTACGGAGACTCCTACAGGGAGAGCGGCCAGTAGAGGAGTATTGCTCAGAGTTCCGTAGGTGGGCTACGGATACCCAGTGGAACGACCTGGCTCTCAGGAGTCAGTTCTGCTCTGGGTTATCCGAAAGGGTTAAGGATGCGCTTGCGCTGTATGAGACCCCCTTTTACCTTGATGCGGTTATGTCCCTTTCTATCCGAATAGATAGACGTCTTAGGGACAGATTGAAAGACCCGGAGCAATTGGTAACCCCTCCCAAGCAGCAGTTAGTCTGTACGGACTTAGACGAGCCTATGCAGCTAGGAGGAACTACTCATCAGGTCCATCCTCCGGAGGTTTGCCGTAGGCGTGGGGTTTGTTTTTATTGTGGGGAGAGGGGTCATTTCATTAAAGTCTGTCCTTCTTTCCTCAAAAACAAAAGACCTGTCGGAAAACTACTAACCCCAGGCTGTGTGGAGGATGTCAGCCGGGGGGTATATGTTTCCTCCAAACGAACATCGCAATTTGTGTTGCCAGCGGTTGTTTTTGGCGTTAAGACGGAGACTATTTCTTTTTTTCTAGACAGTGGAGCAGGAGTAAATTTGATAGATGCCCATTTTGCCCACACTATGGGTTTGTCTCTCTGTACGCTAGAGAGACCTATTCCCATTTACGCTATTGATTCTGCTCCTCTGTCTCAGAGAAACCTCACCCACATTGTCCATAACTTACACCTTCGGGTAGGGGACCACCATAACGAGATGCTTTCATGTTATGTTCTGGAGGGGCTTCCCACTCCGGTGGTGCTGGGCCTTCCCTGGTTGGTAGCGCACAATCCAGTGGTGGATTGGCAGGCCAGGGAGATATTGGAGTGGAGTGAGCATTGCAGAGAAAATTGCTTAAATAGCAATTGCTTAGTCGCCTCCATAGCTACCCTACCTACATTTGTTTCGGACTTTGAGGACGCTTTTTCTGAAAAGGGTTGTCAGAAGTTACCACCTCACCGTCCTTATGATATCCCTGTTAACCTTATTCCCGGCGCAAAATTGCCCAAGACCAGGTTATAAAATCTTTCGTGTCCGGAGAGACAAGCCATGAAAGATTATATCTCCAAGAGCTTGGCTAAGAAACACATCAGACCCTCTTCTTCACCCGTGGCTGCAGGGTTTTTCTTCGTTAAAAAGAAAGATGGGGGCCTGCGTCCTTGCATAGATTTTCGCGAATTAAACCGGATAACCATCCAAGACCCATACCCTCTTCCTCTCATTCCTGACCTGTTTAATCAGATTGCGGGTGCTAGGTGGTTCTCCAAACTTTATCTTAGGGGGACCTACAATCTGATTCGTATCAAGGAGGGGGATGAGTGGAAGACCGCTTTTAACACCCCTGAGGGGCATTATGAAAATCTAGTCATGCCTTTCGGTCTGACCAATGATCCTGCTGTCTTCCAACATTTCGTTAATTACATTTTTAGTCAATATCCGTTTAGATGGCATCCCACCTGGGAAAAGAATCCTCTTTCAACACCTTACTGCTGCAGCTAAATCATTAATTCCTCAACACTGGAATCAGCCAAGCTCCCCCACCCTCCCACAATGGCTTCACAAAGTTGATCACATCTTTCACATGGAAGAGTTATCAGCTTGGGAACTGAGAACCCATGATAGATTCCTTAAAATTTGGGATGGTTGGGTCAAATATCGATCTTCTACCTCAACTATACAACTTTTATCCAAATCAAATTAACTCACCTTGGGTGTTTACATTTATCTTCACACACTAGAGGTCCTCTCCCCTCCCCCTCTCCCCCCTTCCCCCCCTCCCCCATCTTCTTCCATTCCTTCCTCCGACGGAATATAAGCATATACCTCCGGATTTATTGAGCCCAAACCTCTTCCGTCAACAACTTGGTATTACGGTTTCCCTCCCCCTATTTTGTCTAGCTTGTACTGATTTGTACATTTGTCTTTATGCTATACATTGTTGTAACAATAATGACTGTCTATTCTCTACTGTATTACATATACAATGTATGTTTATTATTTCCTATTATCCCATTTAAAGAAAAAAATTCAATAAAGAGAAAATTGAAAAGAAAAGAAGTACATTTTTAGTCATCTAATCGGCAGGTTTGTGGTAATATACTTAGATGATATTTTAATTTATTTGTCTGATCTGAAAACACATGAGGTGCATGTCAGACAAGTACTGCAGGTCCTACGGACGAATAAATTATATGCTAAAATTGAAAAGTGTGTCTTCGCCGTTCAGGAGATACAATTCCTAGGTTATTTATTATCTGCTTCAGGTTTCCGTATGGATCCTAGGAAGGTCCAGACAATTTTAGATTGGGATCTTCCTGAGAACCTCAAAGCACTGCAACGGTTCTTGGGCTTCGCAAATTTCTATAGGAAATTCATAAAAAATTATTCAGTTATTGTAAAACCCCTTACTGACATGACTAGGAAGGGGACTAATTTTTCTAAATGGTCTGACTCCGCTAAAATTGCTTTTTCCTCTCTAAAAGAGAGGTTTACCTCGGCACCTGTACTAGTCCAACCTGATGTCTCCCAGCCTTTTATTGTTGAAGTCGATGCGTCAGAGGTGGGAGTGGGGGCTGTGCTGTCTCAGGGTCCGTCTCCTGGCAAATGGCGTCCTTGTGCTTTCTTTTCTAAAAAACTATCTGCAGCAGAAAAGAGCTATGATATTGGCAATAGGTAACTATTAGCTATTAAACTAGCGTTTGAAGAATGGCGTCACTTTTTAGAGGGGGCAATCCACCCCGTCACTGTGATTACGGACCACAAAAATCTCCTGTACCTCGAATCAGCTAAGCTTCTCACCCCTAGACATGCTAGGTGGTCGCTATTTTTTACCAGGTTTAACTTTGTTATTACCTATCGTCCTGGGGCAAAAAATACCAAGGCTGATGCATTATCTCGTTGTTTCCCTGGAGGGGGTAATGTGAGTGATCCGGTACCCATTCTACAAAAAGGAGTGGTTGTCTCTGCGGTACACTCTGCTCTGGAGGGGAAGGTGTTAGAGGCCCAGGGGGACACCCTGGTCTCTTGCCCCTCAGAGAAATTGTTTGTACCGTTGAACCTGCGTTTCGAATTATTAAAGGAACATCATAATTCGGCACTTGCTGGGCACCCGGGTAGTAAAGCAACCTTGGAGCTATTGTCTCGTCGTTTTTGGTGGCCAAGGTTGCATCAGGATGTAATGGATTTTGTGTCTTCTTGTTCTACTTGTGCGCACGCGAAAGTCTCTCCTGCAGGGTCTTTATTGCCACTTGTCATTCCCAATAGGCCATGGACACATCTGTCAATGGATTTTATCACTGACTTACCTTTGTCTGCGGGTAAAACTTATTTTGGTAGTAGTGGACAGGTTTAGCAAAATGGTACACTTCATTGCGTTACCCGCACTACCTAATGCTAAGACTCTTGCTCAGGTATTCATCAGTGAAATTGTGAAGCTTCACGGGGTCCCTTCCGATGTTGTTTCAGATCGGGGTACCCAGTTTATTTCTAAATTTTGGAAAGCTTTTTGTTCCTGTTTGGGGGTACACTTGTCATTTTCCTCAGCTTTCCATCCTCAGTCGAATGGACAGACTGAGCGTACCAACCTGTCACGGCTGGCGGTGGGGGAAACCCCCAGCCGTGCGGTGCCAGGAGATGGTAGGGTTACCCCTTGGCCGGGACCACAGAGTTAGGGAGCAGGTCACCTCCTATTGCGTCCCTAACGCTGACCCTGTCTCCTGTCAGTATGAGCCGACCTCGGTGGTAGGAGGGCTCATACGCCGGAACCTAAAAGTCCCTACAAGCCCTCAAGTCGGCCCTGAACTAGGGGACAGAGTAAGACGACCTGCTCCTCCTGGGCACGGAGGAGCAGGAGTCTCAACGGCCAAGCAACACAGGGGATACAAAAACAGCTATGGCAGTGGCAGTCAAATGGAACCAACTCATCACTCACCTGCCAGAGACAACACAACCAGGAACCCATGTGCAGATGCTGTAAGTACAAGACAACCACGGACACAGCACACACCAGACATCACACAGGAACCCTGGACCATAGGCTGCAATAACACAATCCCATACACACCTAGATAACACCGTGAAACATAGAATTTACTAACAAACGTTTTATGACCAGAAGGGAGGCCCCCACTGGTAGATGGTAAAATACACAGGCGGCTGCTCCAGCTAGCAGGGCTGAAGCAACCTACTGAAGCCTGCAAGAGACTCAGGCTATATAGGCCAAAAGGCCACACCCACCGGTCAACCACACCCAGTGACATCACACACACTGGGAAGGAAGTTAACCCTTCCAGCACACAGAAGGGAAAACACACATATAAGGGGAAGTGCACACAATACATAACACACAAACACACTCACCCGTTACCGCCAGCAACGGCATACGTGGCCACCATGTACTGGGGAACAGCCCGCAGGCCGAGACCCTGACACCACATGCATACAACAACAGACGTTGCCGCGGACAACCGCAGGTGAAGGAAGGTGTCTACGTGCATACAACACATAACCTCGTGCACCACAAAACGACAAAGGGAGTGCACATAAAACACGTTGCCAAGGGCAACCGCACACATGCCTAATGTCCGCGGCAACCGCACCTGAGGCAAACAACTAAGTGCTCCCAGCTGCGGTTGACAACGGCAAACCGCGGGCGACAGCATGCGGCTCCCAAGGAGTCACGACCATGGCCAAGGGTCGTGACACAACCAAAACCTTGAGACATATCTAAGATGTTTTGTGTCTGAAAACCAAGAGTTGTGGTCATCATATTTACCGTTAGCTGAGTTTGCCATAAATAATCGTCGTCAGGAATCCACTGGCAAGTCACCATTTCTTGGTGCATATGGTTTTCATCCACAATTCTGTACTTTCAAAGAGAGGGGGTCTTCTGGGGTTCCCGAAGAGGAACGGTTTTCGTCATCTCTTCGGTATGGCAGAAGGTGCAAGCTAACTTGAAAAATATGGGAGGTAAATACAAATGCATGGCTGATAAGAGACGGTGCCAGGTCCGGACCTAGGAGTGAATGACTATGTGTGGTTGTCTACTAGGAATATTAAATTAAAGGTTCCCTCTTGGAAACTGGGTCCTAGGTTCATTGGCCCTTACAAAATTGTAGCCATCATTAACCCCGTGGCTTTTCCCCTGGAGCTACCTCAGACTTTTAAAATCCATAACGTCTTTCACAAGTCGTTACTCAAGAAATATGTTCCACCTCTAAAACCGTCACCGCTGCCACCCCCTCCTGTTGTTGTGGATGGTAATCTAGAGTTTCAGATATCCAAAATTGTTAATTCTCGTCGGGTCCGCCGCTCTCTTCAATATCTGGTGCATTGGAGAGGTTACGGTCCCGAGGAAAGAATGTGGGTTCCTGCGTCTGAGGTAAACGCCGACAGGCTAGTTCGGGCTTTTCATGCCTCTCATCCTGAGAGATCTGGTCCTGAGTGTCTGGAGGCCCCTCATAGAGAGGGGGGTACTGTCACGAGGGTGTCAAGAACCACGCCTGACTCCGTTATACCCAGGGTCAGGAAGTCGCAGCGGTTGGCTGCGCGCTCTATGTAGAAAGAGAGGGCTGTTTCTTTATGGTAGCTTTCTGGGTTTGCTTTGCAAACCTTTTTGGCTCACTCAGGGATCCGTAGCTCCTTCTCCTCAGCTGTTCCTTGTCCAGCACTCCCAACCTCCTTATATTCCCCTCTCCCACTTCTCTGGTTGCCAGCTATAGAGCTTCCTGCCTGGACTTCTATACTGACCCACTGGAGCTGTGTTGCTGCGTTCCCTGGTTGTTGTTCCAGAACGTTACCCTCCGGATCCCTGTTGGGCCTTTGTGGTCTGCTGTTATCGCCCACCTGGGATTATATGTTTGTCTGTATTGTCTGTCCTCTCCTTGGTGTTTTCCTCTTAGTGTCAGTGGTGCGGACTAGTGATCCCTACCTAGGGCTCATCTTAGGGAAAGCCAGGGTTTAGGCACGTGATCGGCGTACGGGTGAGGAACCCGTATAGGGACGTCAGGGCAGTCAGGTGCCAGCCGCAAGTTGAGTCAGGGGTCACCACCTTTTACCTTTCCCTTGGGCAGGGCCTTCCCTTTGCATGACGCGGGTCATTACAGCTGGGCTGCGCGAACAAGTGGATTAAGGTGAGTTAAATTATTTTTATTTATTTTTTACCCCTCCAGCCCTATTGTACTATGCATTCTGTATTAAGAATGTATTATTTTCCCTTATAACATGGTTATAAGGGAAAATAATAGCAATCTGCACAACACCTAACCAAAACCCGAACTTATGCGAAGAAGTCTGGGGTCGGGTTTGGGTACCAAACATGCCGATTTTTCTCACACTCGTGCAAAAAGCATTACAATGTTTTGCACCCTGCGCATTTTACCGCAACGCACCCGCATCTTATCCAGGCCAAAAACATGACGCCCGTGTGGAAGAGGCCTAAGCCTGGGTTCAGACCTGAGCGTTCTGAAACGAGCGCTCTGTATGCGCGATTGTACGGGCGTTTACAATCGCGCATACAGAGACAGGCGTGCACACATTGTCGCGCGTTCCCGAATATCTATGTGCGGGAACGCGCGACAAACGCCCCAAAAAAAGCTCAAGCACTTGTTTGAGCGTCGGGCGTTTTACAGCGCGATCGTACGCGCTGTAAAACGCCCAGGTGAGAACCATTCCCATAGGGAATCATTGGTTCTTGCCTGTTGAGCGTTTTACAGCGCGTAGGAACGCGCTGTAAAACGCTCAGGTGTGAACCCAGCCTTAGTCTTTTCCAGAGGCAGTTTTACCCAGTGTTGCACATTTTGTTCTTCTCTGCCTATATAACGTTTGTTTATTATCAATAGAATAATCCATTAATAATAAATATAATACAGTCATCTCATATACCATACTAACAGATCTGATCTCTTCCATGGCTTGTTGAGTTGTTATTTTTGATTAGACAAGTGATCAGTAATTTAGGGCTCATGAACATGAGCGTGTGACGGCTGTGCCAATATTGCAGCTCGCAAACAGTTTCACTTTAATGGGTTTACAATCCAAAAGATATGAAGCAGAGGCATGGATCGGAAGACCACGGAAACACATGCCCTTTTTTGTTGCAGTGCAGATGGATTGCAGACCCATTCAGCGCCGGCCACATCGACCGTGCCTGTGCATTGGCGACCGCAATTTGCGGTCCCCAATTCACGGCAAGGGCAGCACACATTCCTGTGCATTAGTCTTTATGAAGATTTTCGATGCTGCTATGGTCAATCTTGGGGGATGTGTACATTAAAGACATTTACAACATTTTCATTTTTTTAACAGAAGACCTCTGTTGGTTGCTGAAAGCAATGGTCATAAATAATTGGAAAATGAAAGAAAAAAAAAGAAAATGTGCAACACACTTTTTCAGAAAATAAAAGGTGTTTGTTAAACGTTCTGATGAACCAGAAATAAATAATGCTTTTTACTTTAACATAATGTTATCTTTTTGAAAACAAGAGAAATGGCTGGGCCTGCTTAAAGGGGTTGTCCAGCTTGTTTTTGTTAGTTTTTTACTTTTTTAAATTTGCACCCCATCCAGCTGTACCTGTAAAAAAAAAAAACATACTCAGCTGCAGCACACTGCTGCATTGCAGCTCCCTTGTTTCCTGTCTGTCTTCACTGGTCTTCTGGTCAGCATCTGTAAAGTTTAGGATGGAAGAGTCCTGTGTACTACTGCAGCCAAAGACTGGCCTCAGCAGTGACTCCTGCAAAACTGATTAAAAAAATTCCCCTGATGATGATTAGTGTTGAGCGCGAATATTCTAATTGCGAATATCAGCACTTCGAGAATTTGTGAAATTCCAGAATATAGTGCTATATCTTCGTAATTGCAAACTTTGTACATTTTTTTTAAATCACTAAATTAAACTATTATATTGTTTTACTTATTGTATATAGCTTATTTTTATCCTTATAATATGCCATCTATCATCTATACCTTTTTTTTTCTTTTTTTTTATAGTTATTATTTAACATATCTATCATTAGTAATTTTTTTTATGCTATATTTTATTTTTAAAATAAATTATTACCTTTACAATAAACATCATATAACAGACAAACACACAGAGGCTGTATGCCAAAAGCTAGGTATGTGCAAGCCAACAATCTATCCATGAGACCGGTAGTCAGCATACCTTACAATGGCAGCCTTATGTGCAATGAGACATTCAAGACCAGCTCTCATCTGACTGAGCGCCAGTAAGCCTCAAAGTTGCTTGACTTGAGATTGATGGCTTGGGGGACCTGCACACATAATTATCATTAGGGTGACAAAAATTGAATTTTTTTGGGGGGGTTGCCAGCTAAGGCTACTTTCACACTTGCGTTCGGTGCGGATCCGTCTGGTATCTGCACAGACGGATCCGCACCTATAATGAAAACGATTGTATCCGTTCAGAAAGGATCCGTTTGCATTATGAAGAACAAAGTCAAAACGGATCCGTCCTGACTTACATTGAAAGTCAATGGAAGACAGATACGTTTTCAATTGCACCATATTGTGTCAGTGAAAACAGATCCGCTCCCATTGACTTACATTGTAAGTCAGGACGGATCCGTTTGCCTCCGCATCGCCAGGCGGACACCAAAACGCTACAAGAAATATAACATGTCCTATTCTTGTCCGCCCTTTCGGACAAGAATAGGCATTTATATTGCTGGCTCCCGTTCCGTTCCGCAAATTACGGAAGGCAACACAGGCAGTTTGCCGACCGCAAAAAAACGGTACAGTCATGTGCATGAGGCCTAAAGATAATGATTTAGGTCCCACAAACCATCAAACTCAAATCAAGCAACTTTGAGGCTTATAAGTTACTGGCGCTCAGTCAGATGAGAGCTGGTCTTGAATGTCTCATTGCACATAAGGCTGCCATTGTAAGGTATGCTGACTACCGGTCTCATGGATAGATTGTTGGCTTGCACATACCTGGCTTTTGGCATATAGCCTTTGTGTGATTGTTTGTTATAGGTAATAAAATTGGGAGTGCAATATGTGCGTATTAGATCATTGATTTTTGTAATGGCAAATTTGTGAATTTATGATCAATATTCTGCAAACAATTTGCAAAATATCGCAAATTTGAATATAGCCTATGCCACTCATCACTAATGAAAACCCTTCACCTTGTGTTTTAAGACATCTGCTTGCTGACAGTGACTAGGAATATTTATGTTTACATCCAGAAGCTGAGAAGCTTCAATTTTCGGACGCACTACTTGGGGTCCCTTAAAGTACATATTTTGTCATGACGCCAGTTGCAATGAAGCAACAAGGTCACAGGGCCCCTTTTAGTGATATTGATGGTACCCAGGGGAGGAATGCCAGAGTGGTGTAGGGTGGCCTAACTGTCCCTTAATGGTGTTGCACTTGTCACGGTGCTCCTACCTGGATACACTGGACCCCAGGCATTGCCCTCCGAAAGCAGAAAAGGTATAGTCGGTGAAGGGGATGACAAAAAAAACTCCAGACCTTGTGATGGAGTTGATAAGAGCTTTACTTGAATAAACTTTCTTCCAACACGAATTACAGGCTTTGTCTTGGTTTCCAGGAGGCGTTGGCATCAACTGTGGCAGGCAAACTCCTCCCTGCTACATCTGTTGCTCTCTAGCTCTGCGGTGCTAACATGATAACTGTAGAATTTCTGGTAATCTGGTCTGTCTCTAGCTTTGTCCAGGGAACTTTACCCCTGGTTTCTGAGGCTTCTTAGCTGTGTCCTTCAGATGCAGCTGAGCTGAAGGTGCTCTAGCTGTCCTAGGCAAGGCTTGTCCAGGAGGAATGGGTTCCTGCTACACACCCTCCCTTGGCAGGGGCTAAGCTAGACTGACTCTAATTAAACATCTCCCTAGAGGGAGCTAGAATGGAAAGAAGGTTCCATCCTCTGCAAGTGTAGCTCTGCCATTGTTGCCGCCATCTGCTGGTGAACCAGGCATATAACACTTGAACATAACAGTTACATGGGAATAAATATGCACATTATGCAGAACCTGGAAATACATAAACGTGATGACATGAGGTTAACCATAGGAGACAGTAGCAGGATGCAGAAGTGGTAATGCCACTCTTGGGTGTTGCAAAACCACATGGGAGTAACTACCAAGGTAGCAGGCATAGCAGCTGTTATGGGGCCCCTATAACTATGGGACCCATCTCCACTCAGAAATATGTGCAGTTTGTGATGTATATGGACAGTGGAATAGTGATTACTTTTTGCATTGTTTCTGTGCTGTGACATCCCTGATTCATTTTATTACCTCCCTATGCATTTTATCATACTATTGTGATATCACTGTGAGCCTTATTGCTGTACCGTGAATATTAAAGGGGTTTTCCAAGACTTTCATACTGGTGACCAATCCTCTGGATAGGTAATCAGTATCAGAATGGTGGGAGCTCGACACCCCTGAGGATCAGCAGTTGAAGAAGGCGCTCCAGTAGCATCACAGCCTTCTCCAGCTTTTCCTAGGCCAGTGACGACACATTCACCAGTCACGTGGCTTAGGAGCAGTTCAGAGCGATAGAAGTGAATGGGGCTGAGCTGTGATACCAAGCACAGCCGCTATACAATGTACGGCACTGTGCTTGGTGAGCACAGAGAAGGCTGCTGGCGCTTGCAGGAGCGCCGGTGCCTTTAAAAAAAACTGATCAGCTGGGGTCCGGGGTGTCGCACCCCCACTAATCAGATACTGATGACCTATCAAGAAGATACGTCATCAGTATTAAAGTCTCGGAGAACCCTTTTAAGCCTGTGTTGTAACAGAGTACATTATCCCAGCATCGTGACGTCACTGTGAGCATTATCCCTGTGCATTAGGAAAACCAACATAATCCTAAGCTTGTAATATTCATGCTACAGAAACTGGTCATGTAGTGTGGGAATCCATTCTATGTTTTGCCCCATAGGTTCTTGTTATGCTCCTGATCCGACAACAACGAATTTCCACTTAATACAACTGTGAACATAACAATGTACTGTACATTAGTATTGGATATTTAATACTCTGATTAAGTCTTCTTTCAGACTGCTATTAGTAGTTCCAGCAGACTGTTACGGCATTGGCATATGTTACCAGAATGCCCGCTGGCCCCATTGACTGCCGCCACCCTGCAAAAATAATGGGATTAGTGTACTGTGTGCAGTCAGTCTTTCTTTAATATGCAACCAGATGTTAAATTCAAGCCCATATTGAAATATTAAAGGGGTTTTCTCGAACTAAGTGGGTCCTATAAAGCCACCTTAATCACATATAATACACCTGTAGGAGAAAGTTTGATATATAGTTACCATTCTGAAATTGCATGTCATGGGATTGTGGGGACGCACCTCTTCTGGAAAGCCATCTTCTGCTGATGTCACATCTTTCACCAGGTGCCCAGCCTGGGCTATAGATGGGACGTCACTTCCACTCGGGACTAAAACTATTCCTCCCCCTAGCACATGCACAAGCTCTAGAACTAACTTACTGTCTAGAGCAGGGATCAGCAACCTACAGCACGACAGCTGTTATGAACTACAACTCCTAGCATGCTTCATTCACCTCTTTGGGAGTTCTGAGAACAGCCAAGCAAGTGTGCATGCTGGGAGTTGGAGTTTCACCACAGCTGGATTGCCAAAGGTTGCTGACTCCTGGTCTAGAGACCTGGCCGGAAACATGGTAAAGGCCTCATGCACACGACCATCATGCAAAACCGTGGATCCGCAAAAAACGGAAGGCGCCAGTGTTGCCTTCCGCAATTTGTGTAATGGAACGGGTGCTGGCAATATAAATGCCTATTCTTGACAGCAAGAATAGGACATGTTATATTTTTTTTGCGGGGCCGCGGAACGGAGCCACGGATGCGGACAGCACATGGAGTGCTGTCCGCATCTTTTGAGGCTCCATTGAAATGAATGGGTCCACATCCGAGCCGCCAAAACGGAGGCTCGGATGCGGACCCAAACAACGGTAGTGTGCATGAGGCCAAAGAAGGTGAAATCCGAGGAAGCTGGATTTCCATTAGAGGCATGTCATGTAAGCAGGTTCCCAGGAGACCAATCTATGCAACTTTGGAATGGTAAGTATATTACAAACTTTCTGTGTGGCTTTGTGGGATCGTCAGGTCTTGTAAAGTCCCTTTAACCACATTACAAGTATTGCATTTTCTTTGCTAGTGTTTTTTGCAGCATGCTCTGGGTGTGGCATTTTTTGTCATTTTTTCCAAGAGGTTTCTCTATAGAACATGAAAAATTCCAAAAGAAACATGATGCTTACAAAAAAGGCCACGAGGACACAAAAAAGTTGTACTGTTTTTTATAGGCAAAACAAGCTGTATGAGACAGAGGTGTGCGCCTATTTATAAACGTGCTACATTTTACACAATCTTCTTATACAATCTTCAGTTTAAGGCTACATGCACACGATCATTATGTGTTTTGTGGATCCGCGAAACACGGATAGCGTCCGTGTGCGTTCCTCAATTTGCGGAAAGGCACGGATAGCCATTAATATAACTGCCTATTCTTGTCCGCAAAACGGACAAGAATAGGACTGGGTATATTTTTTTTGCGGACCACTGAACAGAGCAATGGATGCGGACAGCACACGGAGTGCTGTCCCCATCTTTTGCGGCCCCATTAAAGTGAATGGGTTTGCATCCAAGCCGCAAAAACAGCGGCTCGGATGCGAAGCAAAACAACGGCCATGTGCATGTAGCCTTAAGGGAATCTGTCACCTTGAAAGAAGGCTATATGCACATAAAGTCAGTTAAAAACTGATAAACTGTTCAGTTTTAATGGCATTGGCGCCTTTCTGAGAAATTGGCGTTAAAAACGGACCCATTCAATTGTATGGGGGCTGTCAGTCAGTAAACAGACAAGATAGAACATGTTGTATTTTTTGACATCCGTTATTCAATAGCCATAAAAAAAACTGCTGTGCGAATAACCTATTAAACGACCATTGGTCTTAAAACGGACGTGTGATGGCGGTTAAAAAAAAAAGTCCATCACACGTGTGCATGTAGTCTAAATCCTTCTGACTGTGTCGATGTGCATATGTCAGTTGAAAAAAACGCTCTTGGTCCCATGTTATGTGGTCCTAATTCGGAGAAATAAGCCTTTGTAATTTATGCAAATTAGCCTCAAGGTGCTATATGAGCGTCGCCATTACACCTAAAGCTCCAGCCATTTTCAGTGCCGGCCACACCCTACAGGCTTTGACTGACAGGGTCAGCCAGTGTAGATGTAATCATACTTGTCCCTAAATCTCACTGCTGCACAGTATGGGGCTCAAGATCGCTGGGCAAATGGAATCTGTACAGTGCCCCTTTAAGACGGGTGGATAAAGCACCAGTCTTAGGCCTCATGCACACAACCGCATTTTTGTTTCCATGTCCGATCCGTTTTATTTGCGGATAGGATGCAGACCCATTCATTTCAATGGGTTCACAGAAAACGCGGACAGCACACCGTGTGCTGTCCGCATCAGTATGTCCGTTCCGTTGCTCCGCCCAAAAAATTGTGCATGTCCTATTTTTTCTAGTTTGCAGACAAGGATAGGCATTATTACAATGGATCCACAAAAAAAGGGATCCGCCAAAAAAAGGATGCCATACGGAAACACATACGGTCGTGTGCATGTAGCCTTAATGAATGTATCCCAATGTTATTCTACTCCTGATAATGCATTGTCCCCGGGGTGTTACAATGTGGTGTCTCTGTGTGGGCACTAACCAGTAATCTGACCTCTATATTAATAAAAGGATTTCTTCTACTTAGTTCTCAGGCCTGTAGAACATCAGCTTGATTCCGAGTGCCCCAGGCTGTAGTGCCGGGGATGGTGTAGAACTGTGCGCACATAATATATGTCTATAATTGTTTGCAGTTTTCCTATTACTGATGTTCACTGACATTTCCTCTATCTAGTCGCTGAGTTCATTCTTTTATAATTGTGCTTTTGTTTTGCATTGAACACCAGTTTTCTTTTGGCTTTTACTGTAAGTCTTTCTTGTTTCTTGCTTTAAATAGACCGAACCTTTCAAAGTCCATGTTTAATGTGAGAAATTCTGACTGGCAGCGAGCTCCATGGGAGCATGGGATTGAGAGTGCTTAATACATCTCAGATGCAATAACGTTAAGCAGATGCTGTGGCTTTAATGTCCGATTTATTATTTTATTTTTGCTTTTTTTGCTTTAAATCCAGTTGCTGTTTACTGTACTTGCATGGGAATCTGCGGCCACAAGCATTGTGCTCAGTTTTGCTTTACAATTGTTACAAAGAAAACCTATAGAAGATGAAGAAAGTCCCACACAAAATGTATTTAGAATGAACAAAAAGTATCCAAAACCATATAAAAATGAATTGCAGCATACAGGCTCTCAAATCTTGAAAGTTAGTACATAATAAACTACAGATATATAATATTATTATTTATTAGAAAGCGCCATTAATTCCATGTATATCTAAGAGGGAGTTTACATACATAATATAAAATACAAGTACAAAGTGCATGAACTAAGTAACAGACTGGTACAGTGGGGGACAAACCCTGTCTGCAAGAGCTTACAATCTACACGGGAAAAGGAAAAGACGCAATAGGTGACGGTAAAAGCAGCTCATCTACTCATCATATAGCAATCATATAGCAGGTGGTAGGCTTTCTGGAAGAGGTGGGTTTTTGGGTTGCTTTTCAAGGTTTGGATGTTGGCGGAGAGTCTGATGTGCCAGGGTAGTGAGTTCCAGAGTATGGGAGACACACTTACAAATCTTGTAAATGACTGTGCAAGGAACAGCATTTTGGTGACCGTCTGACGAAACTGAGCCAAACGGATCCGTTCTGAGACACAATGTAAGTCAATGGGGACAGATCCGTTTTCACTGACACAATATGGTACAATAGAAAACGGATCCGTCCTCCATTGACTTTCAATAGTGTTCAAGACGTCTTGGCTATGTTAAAGATAATACAAATGGATCCGTTCTGAACGGATGGATGCGGCTGTATTATCTGAACGGATCCGTCTGTGCAGATCCATGACGGATCCGCACCAAACGCGAGTGTGAAAGTAGCCTAATCAGTTTTGGCATTGTATGTAATTAACCACCTTTCGGTTTTAATTTATTTACATATATGTTGCTGGACTTAAGGATTTCATACAGCGCAATAATTTTTTATATTTTTATATCATTTATAACGTTATTAACATTCAATAATGTACGCATTATATATATATATATATATATATATATATACACAGTACAGACCAAAAGTTTGGACACACCTTCTCATTCAAAGAGTTTTCTTTATTTTTATGACTATGAAAATTGTAGATTCACACTGAAGGCATCAAAACTATGAATTAACACATGTGGAATTATATACATAACAAAAAAGTGTGAAACAACTGAAAATATGTCATATTCTAGGTTCTTCAAAGTAGCCACCTTTTGCTTTGATTACTGATTTGCACACTCTTGGCATTCTCTTGATGAGCTTCAAGAGGTAGTCACCTGAAATGGTCTTCCAACAGTCTTGAAGGAGTTCCCAGAGATGCTTAGCACTTGTTGGCCCTTTTGCTTTCACTCTGCGGTCCAGCTCACCCCAAACCATCTTGATTGGGTTCAGGTCCGGTGACTGTAGAGGCCAGGTCATCTGGCGCAGCAACCCATCACTCTCCTTCATGGTCAAATAGCCCTTACACAGCCTGGAGGTGTGTTTGGGGTCATTGTCCTGTTGAAAAATAAATGATGGTCCAACTAAACGCAAACCGGATGGAATAGCATGCCGCTGCAAGATGCTGTGGTAGCCATGCTGGTTCAGTATGCCTTCAATTTTGAATAAATCTCCAACAGTGTCACCAGCAAAGCACCCCCACACCATCACACCTCCTCCTCCATGCTTCACGGTGGGAACCAGGCATGTAGAGTCCATCCGTTCACCTTTTCTGCGTTGCACAAAGACACGGTGGTTGGAACCAAAGATCTCAAATTTGGACTCATCAGACCAAAGCACAGATTTCCACTGGTCTAATGTCCATTCCTTGTGTTCTTTAGCCCAAACAAGTGTCTTCTGCTTGTTGCCTGTCCTTAGCAGTGGTTTCCTAGCAGATATTCTACCATGAAGGCCTGATTCACACAGTCTCCTCTTAACAGTTGTTCTAGAGATGTGTCTGCTGCTAGAACTCTGTGTAGCATTGACCTGGTCTCTAATCTGAGCTGCTGTTAACCTGCGATTTCTGAGGCTAGTGACTCTGATAAACTTATCCTCCGCAGCAGAAGTGACTCTTGGTCTTCCTTTCCTGGGGCGGTCCGCATATGAGCCAGTTTCTTTGTAGCGCTTGATGGTTTTTGTGACTGCACTTGGGGACATTTTCAAAGTTTTCCCAATTTTTTGGACTGATTGACCTTCATTTCTTAAAGTAATGATGGCCACTCGTTTTTCTTTACTTAGTTGCTTTTTTCTTGCCATAATACAAATTCTAACAGTCTATTCAGTAGGACTATCAGCTGTGTATCCACCAGACTTCTCCACAACACAACTGATGGTCCCAACCCCATTTATAAGGCAAGAAATCCCACTTATTAAACCTGACAGGGCACACCTGTGAAGTGAAAACCATTTCAGGTGACTACCTCTTGAAGCTAATCAAGAGAATGCCAAGTGTGTGCAAAGCAGTAATCAAAGCAAAAGGTGGCTACTTTGAAGAACCTAGAATATGACATATTTTCTGTTGTTTTTTTGTTATGTATATAATTCCACATGTGTTAATTCATAGTTTTGATGCCTTCAGTGTAAATCTACAATTTTCATAGTCATAAAAATAAAGAAAACTCTTTGAATGAGAAGGTGTGTCCAAACTTTTGGTCTGTACTGTATATATATATATATTGTTCACATATAATCATGTTCAATTTCACATTACATATCACTTCATCACGATTACATATTCACAGTATTAGAGTACTTTCACACTAGCGTTTTTCTTTTCCGGCATAGAGTTTTGTCACCGGGGCTCTATACTGAAAAAGAACTTATCAGTTTTATCCCCATGCATTCTGAATAGGGATGAGCGAACCCAAACTGTATATTTTCGTAAAAGTCCGGGTTCGGGTTCGGTGTTCGTTGCTTTCTTGGTGCTTTTTGAAAGGCTGCAAAGCAGCCAATCAACAAGCGTCATTCTACTTGCCCCAAGAGGCCGTCACAGCCATGCCTACTATAAGCATGGCTGTGATTAGCCAGTGCAGCATGTGACCCAGCCTCTATTTAAGCTGGAGTCACGTAGCGCAGCACGTCAGTCTGCTCTGATCAGTGTAGGGAGAGGTTGCAGCTGTGACTGTTAGGGCGAGATTAGGCAGTGATTAACTCCTCCAAAAGACTTAAGTCAGTGATCGATCTACAGCTGTGGATCATTGAACTGCTGCTATTTAATTGCTCACTGTTTTTAGGCTGCCCAGAGCTTTTTTCAGTCACTTTTTTCTGGGGTGATCGGCGGCCATTTTGTGTCTTCTGGTGCGCCAGGACAAGCTGCCACCAAGTCCATTTAACCATCAATAGTGTGGTTATTTTTTTGCTATATCCTACATCAGGGGCTTGGCTGTGCTTGCTATTTTATTGAGGGGTGAAATACAATTGCCAAAATAGCAGTACCCTAAATCTGGTGTTTCAGCTGTGGCCAGCCAATTGTAATACTGTCTGTTGTCTGGCAAAGGATATATTTTTGTTCTGGGTTGAAATACAATTCCCAACTTAGCAATTCCCTAAATCAGTGGTTTCTGCTGTATCTGGCCTACTTTAAATCAATCCATAAAAGGGTATATTAGATTGAAGGTGCGGATAGTGTCATCCTCAATAACTTCACACGCTACCGTGCATTTCCAAGTCTAATTCTGTCCGTACACGTATACCTGTCACCCAGCGCATAAATAATAGGCCTCAAATTTATATTCAGCTAAATCTGTGTTTATTGCTGAGGCTGGTCAATTCATTTAGTGTCCGCCAAAGCACAGTTTTTGTTCTGGGTTGAAATACAATTCCCAACTTAGCAATTCCCTAAATCAGTGGTTTCTGCTGTATCAGGCCTACTTTAAATCTATCCATAAAAGGGTATATTAGATTGAAGGTGCGGATAGGGTCATTCTCAATAACTTCACACGCTAGCGTGTATTTCCAAGTTCAATTCTGTTCCTAAACGTATACCTGTCACCCAGCGCCTAAATAATAGGCCTAAAATTTATATTCAGCTAAATCTGTGGTTATTGCTGGGGCTGGTCAAGTTATTTAGTGTCCGTCAAAGCACAGTTTTTGTTCTGGGTTGAAATACAATTCCCAACTTAGCAATTCCCTAAACCAGTGGTTTCTGCTGTATCAGGCCTACTTTAAATCTATCCATAAAAGGGTATATTAGATTGAAGGTGCGGATAGGGTCATTCTCAATAACTTCACACGCTAGCGTGTATTTCCAAGTTTAATTCTGTTCCTAAATGTATACCTGTCACCCAGCGCCTAAATAATAGGCCTAAAATTTATATTTAGCTAAATCTGTGGTTATTGCTGGGGCTGGTCAAGTTATTTAGTGTCCGTCAAAGCACAGTTTTTGTTCTGGGTTGAAATACAATTCCCAACTTAGCAATTCCCTAAATCAATGATCTCTGCTGTATCAGGCCTACTTTAAATCTATCCATTAAAGGGTATATTAGATTGAAGGTGCGGATAGGGTCATTCTCAATAACTTCACACGCTACCGTGCATTTCCAAGTCTAATTCTGTCCATAAATGTATACACGTCATCCAGGGCCTAAATACTAGGCCTTCAATTTACATTCAGCTAAATCTGTTGTTACTGCTGTGCCTGTATTAGTGTAATACGGTACCTAAATAGATAGCCAGATAGTGTTAGGTGTCTGTAAAAAAAGGCCTGAATTTGAATTCAATACATTGGGCCAAATATTTTTTTTCTTATTATGGTGAACAGTAACAATGAGGAAAACATCTAGTAAGGGACGCGGACGCAGACATGGTCGTGGTGGTGTTAGTGGATCCTCTGGTGCTGGGAAAGGACGTGGCCGTTCTGCCACAGCCACATGTCGTAGTGAACCAACTACCTCAGGTCCCAGTAGCCGCCAGAATTTACAGCGATATTTGGTGGGGCCCAATGTCGTTCTAAGGATGGTAAGGCCTGAGCAGGTACAGGCATTAGTCAATTGGGTGGCCGACAGTGGATCCAGCACGTTCACATTATCTCCCACCCAGTCTTCTGCAGAAAGCGCACAGATGGCGCCTGAAAACCAAGCCCATCAGTCTGTCACATCACCCCCATGCATATCAGGGAAACTGTCTGAGCCTTAAGTTATGCAGCAGTCTCTTATGCAGCATACGGGTAGGCTACCCGACACTGCTAGATTGTTATGTGTATTTCCCTTTAAGCTAGTCAGGCCTGCTTCAGGCAATCCTTGTCATTGCCAGCAGAGGGAGCCCCCAGTTCAGTATAAATAGGCTAGGGCCTAGCCCAGGAAGAGAGAGAAGTTTCTAGACTCAGTGCTGAGAGGGTTAGAGCCCAGTCAGCAGTGCAGAGATTGCATCTCTGGTGTGGAGGGTCATACCCACCCAGCTTTCCAGGTTAGTGATACCTGAAGAACTCCAAAGACAGAGCCAGCCGTCAGGAGGGAAGAAGACCTCTACCAAGTATTTGCTCAAGGGTTATTACCAAGAATTAGGTGTCTGGACCTTGAGGGTATTGCTGCAAGTAGAGTAAGAGGAAAGCCCTGATCCTAGGAGGCCTGTCTCGAAGTTAACCTGGTTGTAAGTGAAAATCTGAACCACCACTGTTAACTGCATGATAAAGTGGGAAATAACTCTGGAACTGTGTCATCTGGCTGTTTACCCTACTACATATCCATGCAGTAAAGTTGACCTGTTGTATGAATATCTGAGTTACTCCATTATTCCACCTATCATTACACGGTGTGTCACCGTTCAATTGACACTGGCGTCACTACATTCGTCACCTGCCTGTTCCAGTGCTGACCCGTTTGAAGACGACAGTGAGTCCCAGGTTAGTGGGTTATCCTGCACTACAAAGCCCAGCATACCTAAAGCTACACTACTGACCCCCTGGGACACTGCATCGCTCTTTTTGGCGTCACAAACAGGATCCGCATGCTTCTGGAGTGCAGAGAAGTGTGAACTGTGTGCTTTAACTATTCCACCACCGTATTGCAAGGACTGTACCCTTTATTCCCAAGTCGGTGGATTACAATTGTGCCTGGGAGGAATCGGAGGCGCTGTGCTGTGTTGCGCTACCCCCAGGAGAAGAAAATCGTGGTTGTGGATTACAATTTATCAACTTCTCAACAACCCTGCTTGCTGTCAGGGAATGGTGACCAAGATGGCCACCGGCCGCCTGGAGTAAAGTTTCCCGCGCTGCTGAGGACCTTCGTGGGCGGACCCCTTCAAAGACACCGAAAATCCCGCCCCTATTCATCATCGCACCGCCACGGCCCTGTGCTTTCTACGTCACCGCGGTCTCAGGAAGTCCGGATTCTCTCGAGATTTGGCCTGCGCAAACCCGGCGATACCGGTAAGAACTTGTATCCGGAGGGAAGGGGATTGTTCCGGCCCTTTTAGTCGCCAGCGGCCGCATCCTATTAAACTAATATGTCAGAGCCGGGAGTTCCCGAGCAGCCGGCACCAGGAGAACTTGCGGCTTCTAATCCTCCTATGGCCCCCAGCATGATGCCCTTTACTATGCCTTACTATTTTGGGGCCCCATGGTTTCCCCGATATAAAGGGGAGGCCCATACCTTAAGAGACTTTAAAGAAAAGTTGCTGGCATTATTCAAACTGTACCCCATAAATGCCGATCAGCAAATGGAAATCCTGCTAGCACAACTGGAGGGAGCTGCCCGCAGAGAGGTATTATCCTGGCCTGCTGCTGAAAGGAGTACTCTGGAGCAGATATTCACCCACCTCAGGGCCACTTTTGAAACGAGGACTGCCTCAGAGGTAAAGATGCACTTCTTTGGCAAGAAACAGAAGTCCGGTGAGTCCCTCCGTGACTATGCCCTATCACTTCAGGAGGCTTTGGGGGCTGTAATCCAGATAGATCCCAGGGAGGCTGATAGTCAGGACCAGACCCTGAGGGAACAATTTATCACAGGGGTGTCTAGTGAGCAAATAAGGACTCAATTAAAAATGCTGTCAGCCCAACACCCCAGCAGTACCTTTCTGGATTTTAAAGAGCTAGCTATAAAAATTCTGGGGTCAACAGTATCTACGGAGGTGAGCACCCCACCTGAGTTGCCAGTCTGCAGGCCAAAACCGCTTATCCCTAACCAGGCTGGGGCCGGCCAAGCTGTTCAAGCTGCAGCTACCGATACTATCGCCATGCTGACAGAGCAAGTAAATCACCTCACTAAAAGTCTAGAGAGAGTGTGCAGAAAAATAGAGGAATGGGAAAAACCCATAATGTCAGAAGAAGAGTTCCTGTCACCTCCTAGGCCGTTCCCACCTCCATACCAAGAGACTCACCCTAGGGATCCTGGGAGGCGTAATAGGGATCGCAAGCGGCCCGTGTGTACATACTGCAAAAAGGTGGGACACACAGAATCCACGTGCTGGCAGTTAAACGGGCAACCCCTGAGGCTGAGGACCACCCCTCGGGAGGTAGAACACTAGGTCCAAAGGATCCAAATTGGATGCCACGGTATGTAGGATCCCATCCTAAAATCAATGTAGAGATTAACGGGGTCCCCTTTGAAGCCCTATTAGATACTGGGTCTCAGGTCACTACTATTCAGCTGCCCGCCTTTGAAAGATTCTGGGACACCAACCAATTGACCCAGCCGCCTGAATCCTGGGTAGAGATTATCGCCAGTAATGGCAAACCAGTAAAGATTCATGGATACTGGGAACCCACCCTGCAGGTGGGAGAAGTAACCTTGCCTCAACAGGGGGTGATAGTCGTACAGGCCGGCGACAGAGGAGGACATCCTGTCATTCTAGGCACCAATGTCTTCAAAAACTGTTATTCAGAAATACTTGCCGTATTACACCAGACTCTGCCCACTGCTTCCTCTGCATCCAAGAGGGTGATTCAAAAGACTATCACTGTGTTAAGTGCCCAGCAGAGGTTTGCTAACGGGAAAGGAGAAATTTGTACTGCCAGGATCCGTGATAATAAGCCTGTGACTTTGCCTCCTAATTCCCAAACTCTCTTATGGTGTCGTGCTGTCCTGGGAGTCCAAGGCCGAGATTATCCGGCCCTGGTGGAACCAATCCAGATGGAGAACTACCCTTATGTGAAAGCTGCCAAGTGCCTGGTGAACGTCTCCCAAGGTAAAGTACCTGTCCGTCTGATTAACCTGAGTGATCATCCTGTTGCGCTTACTAAGCATTACCCTGTTGCCCAGCTTTCTCAGGTGTTCTTCCAAGACATCATTTGTCTTCCAGTGACAGAAAAGCCGCCAGCTGCAGTCAGCGGATGTCCGCCGGTGCCCCAGTCACAAGTGCCCTGGTGGGAAGAGCTCCATGTCGGGGACGAGACTACCCCCCAGCGTCAACAAGAAGGGATACTACAGCTTGTCAAAGAGCACCACCAGGCCTTCAGTAAACATGCTACTGATTATGGAGAGGTTAGTGCCATACAACACACCATACCTACTGGCTCTCATCCTCCTATCAAGGAGAGATACAGACCCTTACCGCCTACTTCATATCAGACTGTAAAAGAAATGATCCAAGAGATGAAAGACTCTAATGTAATCCGGGACAGTCGTAGCCCGTGGGCAGCACCCCTGGTCCTTGTAAAGAAGAAGGATGGTGGTATCCGTTTCTGCGTGGACTATAGGAAAATTAATCAAATAACCCACAAAGATGCATACCCACTGCCCCGCATTGAGGAGTCACTAACTGCTCTGGGCTCCGCTGCCTATTTCTCTACATTGGACTTGACCAGTGGCTACTGGCAAGTACCCATGGCCCCGGCAGATAGGGAAAAGACTGCTTTCACCACTCCCATGGGCCTGTTCGAATTCAATTGTATGCCGTTCGGGTTATGTAATGCCCCAGGAACTTTCCAGAGACTAATGGAGCGGTGTTTGGGTCACAAAAACTTCGAAACAGTGCTGCTGTATCTAGATGACGTCATTGTGTACTCAAAAACATATGAAGACCATCTGAAACACTTAGCAGAGGTCTTTGAAATCCTTATCAAATATGGCCTGAAGGTAAAACCATCCAAGTGCCACTTGCTCAAACCTGCGGTAAAATACCTGGGGCATGTGGTAAGCGGAGAGGGCGTGCAACCTGACCCTGATAAGTTAGCGGCTGTCCGTAACTGGCCGGTCCCCACTACCGTCAAAGAGGTGAGGGGTTTCCTTGGTTTTGCCGGCTACTATAGACGTTTTATCCCCCATTTTGCTCAAATAGCCGATCCTATCCAGGAACTCTTGAGGGGGCAGCCAAGGAGAGTCCTAAAACTCCTGTGCCCGTTGAGTGGAATGAGGAAAGAGAGATAGCGTTCCAATTGTTAAAAAAGAAACTGACCGAGCCTCCCGTGTTAGGTTATCCAGACTACAGCAAGCCCTTCCATCTGTATACTGATGCTAGCAAGCGAGGCCTGGGGGCTGTGTTAGCCCAGATCCAAGAGGGAAAAGAAAGAGTGATAGCTTATGCAAGCCGCTCCCTGAAAGGAGCTGAGAAAAATGACCAGAATTATAGTTCCTTCAAACTAGAGTTCCTGGCATTAGTGTGGGCAGTGACGGAGAAATTCAAAGATTATCTAGTCGCTACCCCATTCATTGCATTCACTGACAATAACCCTCTAGCACATCTAAATACAGCTAAATTGGGGGCTTTGGAGCAAAGATGGGCCTCTCGCCTCGCCAACTATGATTTCTCTGTAAAATATCGTGCTGGACGTACTAATGATAATGCTGATGCTTTATCCAGGCTTCCCACAGAGACAGCTCCCGATGATGTGCGAGATGCTTGGGAAGATGTAGAAATGCCGGCCTTCTACAATAAATTTGCTCAACAGGATCAGGCTCGAGCTACCAGTGACAGAGCTGCAGTTCCTTCACCCTCCAGTAGGCCTGAACTCAAAGAAGAAAAGTGGGTGAAACTACAGTCTGAAAGTAGAGTGCTGGGTGAGTTGTTGGACTTCATTACTAGTGGCAGAGCCCCTGAGAGTATTCGGCGTAAGAGTGCAGATCCTGAGCTCATCAAACTGTGGAGACAGCGCCATCAACTCTTCATACAAAAGGGCCTATTGCTACGGAGAAGCCTAGATCCAGTGTCCAACGAAAGGGTGCACCAGATTCTCATACCCCGACGAGATGCAGGTATGGTGCTGGAGATGTACCACAATCAATCCGGTCACTTTGGGGTCCAAAAGACTGAGGCTAACATCCGCCAGCGGTTTTACTGGGTGGGCATGAGAGAGGACATGGAGAAGTGGTGTCGGGAGTGTGTAGCCTGTGCCTTAAAACGAAGTGAACACCATGATCAGAGGGCACCACTGAGACCCATTGTAAGTACTCGTCCTCTTGAACTTGTAGCCATCGACCATGTGAAACTGGAGCCTAGTCGCTCAGGGTATGTGTACGCTATGACTATTATTGACCATTTCACTAAGTTTGTTGTAGCGGTGCCTGTGAGAGGCCAGACGGCCAAGACTACAGCCGAACTGTTCTGGAAACACTTCCTCCTGCCCTACGGATGTCCAGAAAAGATCCCCACCGATCAAGGACCTGCTTTTGAGTCCCATCTGTTCCATGAACTGTGCCGCCTACACAACTGTAAGAAGATCCGGACAACGGCCTACCATCCTCAAGGTAACGGATTATGTGAAAAAATGAATCAGACCTTGATAGAGATGCTGAGGGCCGTGCCTCCTGAAACCAGAGGAGATTGGCCTAATCTGTTGCCACAGCTCATGTTCACGTACAATCATACCATACATTGTTCCACCGGGTATACTCCCTTTTATTTGATGTTTGGGCGCCAAGGGATATTACCTGCTGATCACTCCTTGGACGTACACGTACCTGATTGCATCAATCCATTGCCTAATACCGACTGGGTTGCTGAGCACCAAAGGCGATTGAATACGGCCCAAGCTATTGTTCAGGAACGTATGGACTATGCTAGAGACCGACAGCAGAGAGACTATGATCAAAGCAGCCCATGCAGAACCCTTGACAATACGGGCTGTGGTATGGTTAAAAAATAACCGCCGTACCAGTAAACTGGACAGTAAATGGGAGCAAAGTCCCTATGTTGTCACTGCAATCCCAAATGTTGGAACTCACACTTATGAGATCACCCGGGAAGGCAGGGGATCCCAAATTGTACACCGAAACCGGTTAAAGCTCTGCCTGACACCAGAACCCAGTGCCGAGAGTTCTATATCTGAACCCCCTGTGTCAGAGTCATCAATACAGCCCGAGGATCCTATGCAGGCTGTCAGTAACCTAAGGTATGACGCTGATCCCATGCATTGGCTTCTGACACCATGGTTGAACTTGTTGGTGCCCGCTCCGGCACCTACTGTACCTTTACTTCCAGAAGAGCCGGTTCAAGATGCCCCGAATCCAGTTCCCCCTCTAGTGGATCCTGTTGTCCCTGTTGTTCCTGACCAAGGTCTCACGGATGGAGATCCTCCTGTTGCTCCTCTCTCTTCTACCTCGTTGCTGAGGGAAGAGGAGACCCCTGTGTTGAGAAGGTCCACCCGGATGACCAGGGGACGTCCGCCAGTCCATTTAGGAGACTTTGACTATGCTGGTGGTGTCTCCTTCCGAACAGTTGCTACTGGAAATAGCTTGCTTGACGTTTGTGCGCAAGAATGGACTCCTCCACGTGAGCCCTTGCCTGTTCTACACCCACAGGAAAACCCTGTGTAGTTCCTTATTATACTTCAGTCAAGAAAAATAGACTAACCTGGTTCACCTTAAGTCCGCTGTGCCAGGTCAGCGGCCGTGCCTAAGAAGCAAGAAGGCAACCCTTTTCCTTGCGTCATTTGTTCATTAAGTCACAAATGTTATATTTTCTGTGTGAAATTGTTATTTATCATATTCATAATGTAATGTTTAAATTATGTACCATCTGAGGCCGGTTCAGGCATGTGTGTGAGTACGAGGCCTTACTCACGTTAAAGTCTGGGGGTGTGCAGCATACGGGTAGGCTACCCGACACTGCTAGATTGTAATGTGTATTTCCCTTTAAGCTAGTCAGGCCTGCTTCAGGCAATCCTTGTCATTGCCAGCAGAGGGAGCCCCCAGTTCAGTATAAATAGGCTAGGGCCTAGCCCAGGAAGAGAGAGAAGTTTCTAGACTCAGTGCTGAGAGGGTCAGAGCCCAGTCAGCAGTGCAGAGATTGCATCTCTGGTGTGGAGGGTCATACCCACCCAGCTTTCCAGGTTAGTGATACCTGAAGAACTCCAAAGACAGAGCCAGCCGTCAGGAGGGAAGAAGACCTCTACCAAGTATTTGCTCAAGGGTTATTACCAAGAATTAGGTGTCTGGACCTTGAGGGTATTGCTGCAAGTAGAGTAAGAGGAAAGCCCTGATCCTAGGAGGCCTGTCTCGAAGTTAACCTGGTTGTAAGTGAAAATCTGAACCACCACTGTTAACTGCATGATAAAGTGGGAAATAACTCTGGAACTGTGTCATCTGGCTGTTTACCCTACTACATATCCATGCAGTAAAGTTGACCTGTTGTATGAATATCTGAGTTACTCCATTATTCCACCTATCATTACACGGTGTGTCACCGTTCAATTGACACTGGCGTCACGACATTCGTCACCTGCCTGTTCCAGTGCTGACCCGTTTGAAGACGACAGTGAGTCCCAGGTTAGTGGGTTATCCTGCACTACAAAGCCCAGCATACCTAAAGCTACACTACTGACCCCCTGGGACACTGCACTTATGCTGTTTGAAGACTCTGCTGGCAGGGTTTCCCAAGGGCATCCACCTAGCCCTTCCCCAGCGGTGGAAGACATAGAATGCACTGACGCACAACCACTTATGTTTCCTGATGATGAGGACATGGGAATACCACCTCAGCACGTCTCTGATGATGACGAAACACAGGTGCCAACTGCTGCGTCTTTCTGCAGTGTGCAGACTGAACAGGAGGTCAGGGAGGAAGACGATGCAGGGGACGATGAGGTCCTAGACCCCACATGGAATGAAGGTCATGCCACTGAATTTCACAGTTCGGAGGAAGAGGCAGTGGTGAGACCGAGCTAACAGCGTAGCAAAAGAGGGAGCAGTGGGCAAAAGCAGAACACCCGCCGCCAAGAGACTCCGCCTGCTACTGACTGCCGCCATCTGGGACCGAGCACCCCAAAGGCAGCTTTAAGAAGTTCCCTGGCATGGCACTTCTTCAAACAATGTGCTGACGACAAGACCCAAGTGGTTTGCATGTTGTGCCATCAGAGCCTGAAGTGAGGCATTAACGTTCTGAACCTTAGCACAACCTGCATGACCAGGCACCTGCATGCAAAGCATGAACTGCAGTGGAGTAAACACCTTAAAAACAAGGAACTCACTCAGGCTCCCCCTGCTACCTCTTCTGCTGCTGCCGCCTCGGCCTCTTCTGCTGCTGCCGCCTCGGCCTCTTCCTCCGCCTCTGGAGGAACGTTGGCACCTGCCGCCCAGCAAACAGGGGATGTACCACCAACACCACCACCTCCGTCACCAAGCATCTCAACCATGTCACACGGCAGCGTTCAGCTCTCCATCTCACAAACATTTGAGAGAAAGCGTAAATTCCCACCTAGCCACCCCAGGCCCTGAATGCCAGCATTTCTAAACTACTGGCCTATGAAATGCTGTCATTCAGGCTGGTGGACACAGACAGCTTCAAACAGCTCATGTCGCTTGCTGTCCCACAGTATGTTGTTCCCAGCCGGCACTACTTCTCCAAGAGAGCCGTGCCTTCCCTGCACAACCAAGTATCCGATAAAATCAAGTGTGCACTGCGCAACGCCATCTGTGGCAAGGTCCACCTAACCACAGATAGGTGGACCAGTAAGCACAGCCAGGGACGCTATATCTCCCTAACTGCACACTGGGTAAATGTAGTGGCGGCTGGGCCCCAGGCGGAGAGAGCTACAGCGTAACTTCGGCCTTCCCGCTCACCACCTCATATGCGACGTACCCACCAGGTGGAACTCCACCTTGCACATGCTGGACAGACTGTGCTAGCAGCAGCAGGCCATAGTGAAGTTTCAGCTGCAGCACGCACGGGTCAGTCGCACTGCGGAACAGCACCACTTCACCACCAATGACTGGGCCTCCATGCGAGACCTGTATGCCCTGTTGCGCTGTTTCGAGTACTCCACCAACATGGCCAGTGGCGATGACGCCGTTATCAGCGTTACAATACCACTTCTATGTCTCCTTGAGAAAACACTTAGGGCGATGATGGAAGAGGTGGTGGCCCAGGAGGAGGAGGAGGAGGAGGAGGAAGAGGGGTCATTTTTAGCACTTTCAGGCCAGTCTCTTAGAAATGACTCAGAGGGAGGTTTTTTGCAACAGCAGAGGCCAGGTACAAATGTGGCCAGCCAGGGCCCACTACTGGAGGACGACAAGGACGAGGATGAGGAGGAGGTGGAGGAGGATGAGGATGAAGCATGTTCACAGCGGGGTGGCACCCAACGCAGCTCGGGCCCATCACTGGTGCGTGGCTGGGGGGAAACGCAGGACGATGACGATACGCCTCCCACAGCCTGGCACACATGAGCGACTACATGCTGCAGTGCCTGCGCAACGACAGCAGAGTTGCCCACATTTTAACGTGTGTGGACTACTGGATTGCCACCCTGCTGGATCCCCGGGACAAAGACAATGGGCCAGATTTATCACGACTCTGACAGCTCACTCCACTTTAACATATGGCTAAAGTCAGTTTTAGCCAAGTCAGATTTATGATCGGCCCTTTAAGACTGTAATAAATGTGGTTTGACGGTAGCAGTTTATCCGTCAGTAAGCAGCTTTACAAAAGTCGCACATCTTCACGAAAAAACATAGAAACATAGAAACATAGAATGTGTCGGCAGATAAGAACCATTTGGCCCATCGAGTCTGCCCAATATACTAAGTACTATGGATAGCCCCTGGCCCTATCTTATATGAAGGATGGCCTTATGCCTATCCCATGCATGCTTAAACTCCTTCACTGTATTTGCAGCTACCACTTCTGCAGGAAGGCTATTCCATGCATCCACTACTCTCTCAGTGAAGTAATACTTCCTGATATTACTTTTAAACCTTTGCCCCGCTAATTTAAAACTATGTCCTCTTGTAGCCGTTTTTCTTCTTTTAAATATTCTCTCCGCTTTTACCTTGTTGATTCCCTTTATGTATTTAAAAGTTTCTATCATATCCCCTCTGTCTCGTCTTTCTTCCAAGCTATACATGTTAAGGTCCTTTAATCTTTCCTAGTAAGTTTTATCCTGCAATCAATGTACTAGTTTTGTAGCTCTTCTCTGAACTCTCTCCAAAGTATCAATATCCTTCTGGAGATATGGTCTCCAGTACTGAGCACAATACTCCAAATGAGGTCTCACTAGTTCTCTGTAGAGCGGCATGAGCACCTCCCTCTTTCTACTAGTAATGCCTCTCCCTATACACCCAAGCATTCTGCTAGCATTTCCTGCTGCTCTATGACATTGTCTGCCTACCTTTAAGTCTTCTGAAATAATGACCCCTAAATCTTTTTCCTCAGATACTGAGGTTAGGACTGTATCACAGATTTTATATTCTGCTCTTGGGTTTTACGCCCCAGGTGCATTATTTTGCACTTATCCACATTAAATTTTAGTTGCCAGATTTTTGACCATTCCTCTAGTTGTCCTAAATCCTTTTCCATTTGGTGTATCCCTCCAGGAACATCAACCCTGTTACAAATCTTTGTGTCATCAGCAAAAAGACACACCTTACCATCGAGGCCTTCTGCAATTTCGCTGATAAAGATATTAAACAATATGGGTCCCAGAACAGATCCCTGAGGTGCCCCACTGGTAACAAGACCTTGGTCTGAATATACTCCATTGACTACAACCCTCTGTTGCCTGTCCCTCAGCCACTGCCTAATCCATTCAACAATATGGGTGTCCAAGCCCAAAGACTGCAATTTATTGATAAGCCTTCTGTGTGGGACAGTATCGAAAGCCTTACTGAAGTCTAGATAAGCGATGTCTACTGCACCTCCGCCATCTATTGTTTTAGTCACCCAATCAAAAAAATCAATAAATTAGTTTGACATGATCTCCCTGAAGTAAATCCATGCTGTTTTTCATCTTTCAATCCATGGGATTTTAGATGTTCCACAATCCTCTCCTTAACCCTTTCATGACCAAGGGTCATTGATGCCCCAGTGTCCAGGTCAAAATTTTCAAATCTGACATGCGTCACTTTATGTGGTAATAGCTTTGGAACACTTTTACTTATCCACGCCATTCTGAGATTGTTTTCTCGTGACACATTGTACTTCATGATAGTCATATATTTGAGTCAATATATTTGACCTTTATTTATGAAAAAATCCCAAATTTACCAAAAATTAGGAAAAATTCACAATTTTCCAAATTTCAATTTCTCTGCGTCTAAAACAGAAAGTGATACCTAATAAAATATTTATTACTTAACATTCCCCATATGTCTACTTTATGTTGGCATCATTTTGGAAATGTAATTTTATTTTTTTAGGGCGTTAGAAGACTTAGAAGTTTAGAAGCAATTCTTACAATTTTTAAGAAAATTTCCAAAACCCACTTTTTAAGGACCAGTTCAGGTCTGAAGTCACTTTGTGGGGCTTACATAGTGGAAACCCCCATAAATGACCCCATTGTAGAAACTACACCCCTCAAGTTACTCAAAACTGATTTTACAAACTTTGTTAACCCTTTAGGCGTTCCACAAGAATTAAAGGAAAATGGAGATGAAATTTAAAAATTTCACTTTTTTGGCAGATTTTCCATTTTATATATTTTTTTTCTTTAACACATTGAGGGTTAACAGCCAAACAAAACTCAATATTTATTACCCTGATTCCGCGGTTTACAAAAACACCCCACATGTGGTCGTAAACTGCTGTACGGGCACACGGCAGGGCGAAGAAGGAAAGGAAAGGAATGCCATACGGTTTTTGGAAGGCAGATTGTGCTGGATTGGTTTTCTGAACGCCATATGTTTTTTATTTTTCTGCCGATCGTCTTGTGCAGGGGCTCGTTTTTTGCAGAAAGTGTTGAGGTTTTTATTGGTACCATTTTTAGGGTACATAGGATTTTTTGATCATTCATTATTACACTTTATGGGGCAAGGTGACCCAAAAATTGGCTGTTTTGGAACAGTTTTCATTTATTTATTTTTACAGAGTTCATCTGAGGAGTTAGGTCATGTGATAGTTTTATAGAGAAGATCGTTACGGACGTGGCAATACCTAATATGTATACTTTTTCTTATTTATTTAAGTTTTACACAATAATAGCATTTCTGAAACAAAAAAAAATGATGTTTTAGTGTCTCTATAGTCTGAGAGCCATAGCTTTTTTATTTTTTGGGCGATTGTCTTAAATAGGGTATCATTTTTTGCGGGACGAAGTGACGGTTTGATTGGTACTATTTTGGGGGTCATAAGCCTTTTTGATCGCTTGCTGTTGCACTTTTTGTGATGTAAGGTGACAAAAATAGCTTTTTTTGGCACTGTTTTTTTAATTTTATTTTTATGGTGTTTATCGGACGGGGTCCATCACGTGATATATTTATAGAGACGGTCGTTACGGACGCGGTGACACCTAATATGTGTATTTTATTTATTTTTTCATTTTTTTATAGGAAAAGGCAATGTCTTTTTTTTTATTTACATTTTTATTTATTTATTGATTTATTTTTACTTTTATTATTTTCACTTTTTTTTATCAGTTCCCTCTTGAATCTTGAAGATCCAGTGGGGCTGATAGTTGTACTATACTTTGCAATGCTCTTGCATTGCAAAGTATAATACTTCCAGACTGCCTGTAGGTGGCAGCACTGGACGCCTTTGCCATGGCAACCGGACGCTTTTGCAAAGCGTCCGGTTACCATGGCAACCATCGGGCGCTGCGATCACAGCGCTGCAGCCCCGATGGTGGAGAGAGGGAGCCCCCTCCCTCTGTTAACCCGATGGATGCCGCAACCGCAGCATCTATCGGGTTACAGGAGAGTGTCAGCATAGAGCTGACACTCTGCTGATGGCGGCGGCTCAGGAATGGAGCCGCCGCCATCACACACACAGAATGGGGAATCGGGGGGTAGGGACAATATTGAGGGAGGCTGGGGCAGGAGGGGCGGCCAGAAAATTAATGCAGGGGGCGGGGAGGGGGCGGACCGCATGCCAATCAGGGCAGGAGGAAGGACATGAGCGCCGGCTGGGAACAGATCAGCGAGGCACAGATCGGGGAGGGGGGGGACCACAGAGGGGCACCAACGGCTTGGAGGATCGGGGGGCATGAGGAACACTATCGGCTTTCAGGCTCTGATCTGCAGAGCGCAGATCAGAGCCTGAAACCGGCATTTTTTCACTGCCGCGATCCGATTGGTTAGTCTGCACAGACTAACCAATCGGATCGATTGCCGGCAAGGGGCCACTCCGATTGGTCCCTTGCCGGCATTACTGCACTGTATGCTGTCCGTGACAGCATACAGGGCAGGGGCAGAAGCTTTAATCCAAGCGCGATTAAAGAGCTGCCAGAACGTATATATACGTGGTAGCTGCACGGGGTATGTGCAGCTATCACGTATATATACAGATTGCGGTCGTGAAAGGGTTAAGTATGGTTTCCATTAATTTCCCCACTATTGATGACAGTCTTACTGGCCTATAGTTGCCCGATTCCTCCCTACTATAGGGAAAGTCGCACGTTTTTATGAAAAAGTCACACCTTTTTATGAAAAAGTCGCATGTTCTATTAAAAAGTCTCATAAGATAAGCATGGTCCTCACTGGAGTGAAATTGCAACTTTTTTGCGACTTTTTAAATAGTCCCAATAGTAAATCTGTCTAGAGATTCATTTACATAAGAAAACACACCCACTTTCAGAAAACTGGCGAGCATAGTGCAGAGCAGAAAAAAGTCGCAAATTTTTGCGCAGTTTAAGCGATTGTGCAAAAATTTGCGACTTTTTCACTCCATTATTCTGACTTGAGCTAATGATAAATCTGGCCCAATGTGCCCACCTTACTTCCTGCACTGGAGCGTGATAGGAAGATGCTCGAGTACAAGCAAACATTAGTAGACGCGCAACTGAGAGCATTCCCAAATGTCACAGGGAAACAAGTGGAAGCCCAAGGCGAAGGCAGAGGAGAAGCAAGAGGTCGCCAACGCAGCTGTGTCACGGCCAGCTCCTCTGAGGGCAGGGTTAGCATGGCAGAGATGTGGAAAACTTTTGTCAACACGCCACAGCTAACTGCACCACCACCTGATACGGAACGTGTTAGCAGGAGGCAACATTTCACTAACATGGTGGAACAGTACGTGTGCACACCCCCGCCACGTACTGACTGATGGTTCGGCCCCATTCAACTTCTGGGTCTCCAAATTGTCCACGTGGCCAGAGCTAGCCTTTTATGCCTTGAAGGTGCTGGCCTGACTGGCGGCCAGCGTTTTGTCTGAACGTGTATTCAGCACGGCAGGGGGCGTCATTACAGACAAACGCAGCCGTCTGTCTACAGCCAATGTGGACAAGCTGACGTTCATAAAAATGAACCAGGCATGGATCCCACAGGACCTGTCCATTCCTTGTGCAGATTAGATATTAACTACCTCCCCTTAACCATATATTATTGTACTCCTGGGCACTTCCTCATTCAATCCTATTTTTATTTTCATTTTACCATTATATTGCGGGGCAACCCAAAGTTGAATGAACCTCTCCTCTGTCTGGGTGCCGGGGCCTAAAAATATCTGACAGTGGCCTGTTCCAGTGTTGGGTGACGTGAAGCATGATTCTCTGCTATGACATGAAGCCTGAATCTCTGCTATGGGACCTCTCTCCTCTGTCTGGGTGCCGGGGCCTAAATATATGACAATGGACTGTTCCAGTGTTGGCTGACTTGAAGCCTGTTGCTCTGCTATGACATGAAGACTGATTCTCTGCTGACATGAAGCCTGAATCTCTGTTATGGGACCTCTCTCCTCTGTCTGGGTGCCGGGGCCTAAATATCTGACAATGGACTGTTCCAGTGTTGGGTGACGTGAAGCATGATTCTCTGCTATGACATGAAGACTGATTCTCTGCTGACATGAAGCCTGAATCTCTGTTATGGGACCTCTCTCCTCTGTCTGGGTGCCGGGGCCTAAATATATGACAATGGACTGTTCCAGTTTTGGGTGACGTAAAGCATGATTCTCTGCTATAACATGAAGCCTGAATCTCTGCTATGGGACCTCTCTCCTCTGTCTGGGTGCCGGGGCCTAAATATATGACAATGGACTGTTCCAGTGTTGGCTGACGTGAAGCCTGATTCTCTGCTATGACATGAAGACTGATTCTCTGCTGACATGAAGCCTGAATCTCTGTTATGGGACCTCTCTCCTCTGTCTGGGTGCCGGGGCCTAAATATATGACAATGGACTGTTCCAGTTTTGGGTGACGTAAAGCATGATTCTCTGCTATAACATGAAGCCTGAATCTCTGTTATGGGACCTCTCTCCTCTGTCTGGGTGCTGGGGCCTAAATATATGACAATGGACTGTTCCAGTTTTGGCTGACGTGAAGCCTGATTCTCTGCTATGACATGAAGACTGATTCTCTGCTGACATGAAGCCTGCATCTCTGTTATGGGACCTCTCTCCTCTGTCTGGGTGCTGGGGCCTAAATATATGACAATGGACTGTTCCAGTTTTGGCTGACGTGAAGCCTGATTCTCTGCTATGACATGAAGACTGATTCTCTGCTGACATGAAGCCTGAATCTCTGTTATGGGACCTCTCTCCTCTGTCTGGGTGCCGGTGCCTAAATATCTGACAATGAACTGTTCCAGTGTTGGGTGACGTGAAGCATGATTCTCTGCTATGACATGAAGACTGATTCTCTGCTGACATGAAGCCTGAATCTCTGTTATGGGACCTCTTACCTCTGTCTGGGTGCCGGGGTCTAAATATCTGATAGTGGCCTGTTCCAGTGGTGGGTGACATGAAGCCAGATTCTCTGCTATGGGACCTCTATCCAATTGATATTGGTTAATTTTTATTTATTTTATTTTTATTCATTTCCCTATCCACATTTGTTTGCAGGGGATTTAACTACATTTTGCTGCCTTTTGTAGCCCTCTAGCCCTTTCCTGGGCTGTTTTACAGCCTTTTTAGTGCCGAAAAGTTCGGGTCCCCATTGACTTTAATGGGGTTCGGGTTCGGGACGAAGTTCGGGTCGGGTTCGGATCCCGAACCCGAACATTTCCGCGAAGTTCGGCCGAACTTCTCGAACCCGAACATCCAGGTGTTCGCTCAACTATAATTCTGAATGGAGAGTAATCTGTTCAGGATGCATCAGGATGTCTTCAGTTCAGTCATTTTGACTGATCAGGCAAAAGATAAAACCGTAGCATGCTACGGTTTTATCTCCGGCGAAAAAAAACTGAAGACTTGCCTGAATGCCGGATCCGGCATTTTTCCCCATAGGCATGTATTAGTGCATTCAAAATACTGGAATGCCGGATCCGTCCTTCGCAGACCGGTAAAAATGTGAAAAAAGATACAAGACGGATCCGTCTGTCCCCATCACAAGCAGAGAGACGGATCCGTTCTTGCAATGCATTTGTGAGACTGATCCCACAAATGCTTTCAGTCACATCCAGATCGGCAGGTCCGGCAGGCAGTTCCGACGACTGAACCGCTTGCCGGATCACACTGCCGCAAGTGTGAAAGTAACCTTAATCAACATTTGATTAATTCACAATCATGTTTATATAATTGTAATTTTTTTTGTTTTTGATTCCTCACACAATACTGCACATTTATTCATATAATTTCATATTTAGGATTTTTATTATATAATCATGTTCACATTATTCACATCTATCGTGCGTTTTTTTTACACTTAATGATCATGATTGTTTACATTGTGGCACATATTTTATCAAATTTCACTAATTGCTGCTATTATTTAGGTATTTGGGATGTGATGTGCATGTTTAGGGATTAATATTATACTATGAACATTTTTTTTCTTGTGCCGCTGACATCATCCCCGAAAATCTCGCGGGATATGCTGGTGTCATCATGTGACCTGACGTAGATCATATGACTGATTTGTGTCACAAAACCACGGCCCGCTGTACATCCTTTTCTATATGGCCCAGGCTAATGCAATTAATGTTAGGGTTGGTTGGTGGGGGTATTTATTGTGAGTTCTGCGGTGACTACGCCACCCCAACATGAAGGTTAGCCGAAACGCGTGTCAGGGTTGGCGCCATCCCGGAGGAAGCCCACTATGGGTAATACATTCTGCCTTGATGACCTATATTATTGAATGTACTTGCACTTTACTTGTTTATTATTTTATGAGCAGTATGAATTGTTGCCAATGTGTCTTCCTCTGGGGATGTCTCCTTGTCGCTGCACTTGTTTTTGTTTTGTGGTGTATTATCTTATGAATCATGTTTAATAAAACATTATTGTATTTTCATGCGGTCTGGTAGTTCTTTTGTAGGTTTTACATTGGATATTGTTAGTATATGATTTCCTTTGTTGATTATATACCTTGGTGCATGTCATTTGAATTGATTGCATTTAACATGTGATACCACTTAATAGTTTACGCTTTTTATGTATATTTGTAATTGATTATTTCCTGGCTTTCCATTTTTTTTAATTGAAAATAGATTTTATTAGCAATCAGTCGTCAAAACAAAACATACATTATACTGTGTTGCAGCGCAGGCTGAAACACAGTACAATAAATACTTACACGGAAAACAATTTGTGCATGGGCATAGCGCACAGTGCAGGCACAGATCCTGTGCCGTACACCACACACAGCGCCACACTAACATTTTAACATCACACATCAATCAATAGGCATCGGACAAGTGATAGGGGAAGGGGGGTGGGGAATGGGAGGGAAGTCACAGGCCCGAAGCTTTATTGAAAGACATACACACTGGGGGGAGAAGAGGGACGGAGATGGGTTTTAATCCTCTTATTCGTCGATGTCCGGACCGTCCATGATGGAGTAGTCTCTGAGCAGGCTGAGAACCAACTTGCGTTAGTCCTGGATGGATATCCTCTCACAGGCGCTGATTCATTTGTGTTCAACAATTTTTATGTGTTTTTTAAACATTTTTTAATCCAGAGTTCTTCATAATTCAGATAAATGGGTAAATGACTTATAATTCTTATAGCAAGTTAAAGATTTGCATCAGTGATGAGCGTGTTTCTTGAAATTTGGAGCGCATACCGAGTTTCCGGTTTTGACATGTGCGCTCCACTGGTTTTCGCCTCTCACCCGCTTGACTCCTCTAAAGGTCTCCCACTAGCACACATATGAAATGTGCATTGTGTTTTGGCTGTAAATTTATATTTATTTTGACATTTGAATTATATTCATAAGTTACAGTAGTTTAATAAGAGGCTGTCCTTCTACAGGAACCATATATGACATATTGCGTTCTAACGTGGAACTCGCGCCATATCTATATTCCTGCACACGTGTGATTGTATATTTTTTAGGTATTTCCACACCTGTTTGTAATTCCTTCATTGGGAGGGTATATATAGGCAATGAGCACAATGCACTTTCATCCCCTGAGGAAGCGACGGCGAAACGCGCGTCGGGGTCAGGACTACAGTGGTCGGTATTATACTATGTTAATACTCTGTGATGTGGTTTTCACTTTATTGCACTTGGATAGTGGTCGGCAAAGTGCAGCTCGCTAGCCACAAGCTGCTCTTTAGACCCTTCAATGCGGCTCGGCGACCCATCCTGAACTACAGAGGAATCGAATCTTGCCTGTGGGATGCATTTGCGTTCCACAAAGCAAGAGAGGGCGTGTTCGCTAACTAGTATTAGCGCACGCGCATCATAGTAGGCCTACTGTGATGCGCGTGCACTAATACTAGTTAGCGAACACGCCCTCTCTTGCTTTGTGGAACGCAAATGCGTCCCACAGGCAAGATAACTAGTATTAGCGCACGCGCATCACAGTAGGTCCGGCAGTACGCACCTCCTTCCAGAGTAGACGTCTGAACGAGGAGGAAGTGACGAGGGGTATTGAAAACTTCCCGGGCAGTGAAATCTGCCAGAGACAGAACACCGCTGCAGGCTACAAGTCAGAGTCAGT
This sequence comes from Bufo gargarizans, assembly GCF_014858855.1. NCBI lineage: Eukaryota > Metazoa > Chordata > Amphibia > Anura > Bufonidae > Bufo > Bufo gargarizans. The sequence goes on from NC_058081.1 coordinate 608,662,862, forward strand.
GTACCTCCATCTACCTCCTTTCAGAGTCAGTGTACCTCCTTCTACCTCCTTTCAGAGTCAGTGTACCTCCTTCTACCTCCTTCTACAGGTGACTCAATTATTTGGCATCAGCATTTACTTGGCATGTGTTTAAACAGCAAAAGTAATGTCTGCAGACAAGTTTAATAAAAGTAAAAAATTCAAAGAGCCCGAAGGGAGTAATAAAGGCTGACTTCTGCCGCGCGTCCGGGGCAAGAGGGATCTGCCAGTACCCCCGGCTCAGATCCATGATTGATAGATAACTGGCAGCCTCCAGCTTATCTAGCATCTCATCGATGCGAGGCATGGGGTAGGCGTCTGTAGTGGTTACAGCGTTCAACTTCCGGTAGTCCACGCAGAACCGCGTTGTCTTGTCTTTCTTGGGTACCAAGACGACGGGTGCCGCCCATGGACTACAGGACCGCTGAACGACCCCCAGTTCTAGCATTTCCCCCACCTCACGCTGCATGTCCGCCTGCACCTCCGGAGAGACACGATAGGCGGATGGCTTGATGGGGGGATGTGCTCCGGTATCTACCCGGTGAGCGACTAGTTTGGTCCGTCCCGGGATACCTAAGAAGGTCCGGTGGTACCGACCTAACACCTCCTGTAACTGCTCTCTCTGGGACGGGGAGAGCTGCAGGTTGACATTTATGTCCCCGTCCGTCTCCCGGGTGTCAGCCAGCAGATCTACCAGAGGGTCTGTCTCGCCCTGTTCTTACCGGCTGCACACTGGGAGTACATGCTGGGTTCTATCGTGGTGAGCTTTCAGCATGTTAATGTGAAAGGCCTTCTGTTTTCTACCCCCCATGTTCACCAAGTATGTCAGGGGGTTTAAACGCTTCTCTATGGTGTATGTCCCCTCCCATGCCGCCTGTAACTTATTGTGCCGTATGGGAAGAAGGGCATAGACCTTGTCTCCTGTTTCAAATGCCCAGTCTCCTGCGGTGCGGTCGTACCATAGTTTCTGTTTGGCCTAGGCCTGGGCCAGATTCTCAGTTACCATGGCAGAGAGTGACTCCATTTTGTCTCTGAACTTCAGGACGTAATCCACTACAGAGACATCCGTGGGATCACCTTTGCCTTCCCACGTCTCCCGCATCAGCTGTAGTGGCCCTCGGACGTTCCTGCCATACAGGAGTTCAAACGGGGAGAACCCGGTGGACTCCTGCGGTACTTCCCTGTAGGCAAACAGCAGATGAGGCAGGTACCGTTCCCAGTCCCCACCCTGCGACTCAACGAACGTGGCCAGCATCTGCTTTAATGACGCGTTAAAGTGCTCGCAGAGGCCGTTGGTTTGCGGGTGGTATAGACTGGAGACGAGGTGCGTCATCTGGATCTTTACCGCCAAGGCGTCCATTAGTTCAGACATAAACTGGGGTCCCTGATCTGTGAGCATCTCCGCAGGGAACCCTACACGTGAAAATATGGTAATTAGCGCGTCTGCTACCTTGTCTGCCCTCAGGGAGGAGAGGACGGTCGCATCCGGGTAGCGAGTCGCGTAATCCACCAGGGTCAAGATGTATCTCTTGCCGCTGCGGCTGGGAATGGGCAGAGGTCCAATTATGTCAACTGCCACTCGGCGAAATGGCTCACTTATGATTGGAAGTGGACACAAGGGAGCCTTGTGCGGATTCCCAGCTCGTTTTACCTTCTGACAAACCATACAGGAGCGACAATAATTGATGACATCTATCCTCATTCTAAGCCAGTAGAAATGCTCCTGAATACGGTCAAGTGTCCTGCGAATTCCTAAGTGTCCTGCCAAGGGGATGTCATGTGCGGATTTCAGCACATGCCCCCGGAAGGCACTAGGTACCACAAGCGACTTGGTACTCACGGTCATTTCGCTTTCGGTGGGTTGTATCGCCTCACTATACAACTTCCCACCTTCCCAGTACACTTTGAACCCGGCCCCGTCCGCGAGGGGCTCAGCAGTCTGTCTTTTGAGACCCTCGAGGCTAGGATCGGTTTGAAGTGCGTGCTCGAAGGCCGCCTGATCCGTTCCAGCCAGCTGGCCCGTGGCGTACGAGCAGGGCTGCCATCAGAAATTTTGGGGCCCCTTACACAGCTCAAGGCCTGGGCCCCCCCTCCTACCCTTCAGAATTCGTCCTGACTCCACCTCCCCTCCACCCCCAAGGACCTAACCCCAATTTCATTATTTTTTTACAACTACAAAGACAGTAAAAAGTGATAATCAGCGATTTCAGTAAGGAATACATTTTTGACCAAATAATATGAAGCCTGCTACCACGACAAGGTAGACTCTTTTAAGCAGGACCCTACACTAACACTAATTACACTACCTGTTCTAATCTGCCCTAGCAATCTTCCCCTGGCACATTTAAGAAAAAACACCTTAAAAGCACAAGGTTTACTATTACAGTGTTATGGGGGGATCGGTGGATGACTTACTGTTATGGGGGGAATCTGTGGATGACCTACTGTTATGGGAGGAATCTGTGGAGGACTTACTGTTATGGGGGGAATCTGTGGATGACTTACTGTTATGGGGGAATCTGTGGATGACACACTGTTATGGGGGGAATCTGTGGATGACTTACTGTTATGGGGGAATCTGTGGATGACTTACTGTTATGGGGGAATCTGTAGATGACTTACTGTTATGGGGGAATCTGTGGATGACGCACTGTTATGGGGGAATCTGTGGATGACGCACTGTTATGGGGGGAATCTGTGGATGACACACTGTTATGGGGAAATCTGTGGATGACACACTGTTATGGGGGAATCTGTGGATGACACTGTTATGAGGGATCTGTGGATGACACACTGCTATGGGGGGAATCTGTGGATAACGAACACTGTTACGAGGAATCTGTGGATGACGAACACTGTTATGGGGATCTGTGGATGACACTGTTATGGGGGATCTGTGGCTGACACACTGTTATGGGGGATCTGTGGATGACACACTGTTATGGGGGATCTGTGGATGACACACTGTTATGGGGGATCTGTGGATGACACACTGTTATGGGGGATCTGTGGATGACACACTGTTATGGGGGATCTGTGGATGACACACTGTTATGGGGGATCTGTGGATGACACACTGTTATGGGGGATCTGTGGATGACACTTTTATGGGGGATCTGTGGATGACACTCAACCACTTTCAAACCCAACTGGTCAAACTTGTTAAATGGATCCCAAACACAATATGCACAATAACACACCCCACCCCCTCCAACACTTAACTAACCCCTTCATGGCCTAAACATTTTTTTTCAAAGCAGAACACAAAGCTAAATAGAGCTGGGTGGGCTGGCAAGGGAGGGTTTAATAACAATAAATGATGGAGGATCCTGGCCCTGTGGGATAATCCAGAAAATAGCTTTGCATTTTACCCCCGAGGAAAGACCACACAACATAGAGCTGCCTAGCCAAGTAGACAACATAAGGATCAATATGAAAATAAATAATTTGGAGCCTTTGAAATAGCTTAGCTCAGTATGCGGCATAGGCTACTTTCACACTGCCGTTTCTGGGTCCGCCTGTGAGATCTGTTTCAGGGATCTCACAAGCGGCCCCAAACAGATCAGTTTTGCCCCAATGCATTCAGAATGGATAAGGATCCGTTCAGAATGCATCCGTTTGGCTCCGTTCCGCCTCCATTCCGCTCTGGAGGAGGACACCAAAACGCTGCTTGCAGTCGGATCTTTAAAATATTTTAACCTGTGACTCATTCGATTCTCAGACTCCCTGTACTTGTGTCAGTGACTCAGACTCAGAGCTGCTAGTGCTTACCTTTCCTCAGCTCTGATTGGTTGGTGGCCGGGGAGGGGCTGGCAGCAGCAGCTTCCACTCTAGGATCAGATTACACTCCTCCCGAGCCCCTCCCCTCCCTGCTGCCAGCGGCTCTGCTATTGTGTGCTAGGTCAGACTGAGCTGTTTCATTCGGATCGGCTCAGTCAGGTGAATCGACTCCTCCGGTTCAGTGAACTGAATCGATTCAAATGAATGATTCGTTCATGAACCGGACATCACTAGCAAGGAATAATCAATTGCCCCCCTCTAGCGATGCAATAAAGTTCAACTCAAGTCACTGACAAATGGGAGGGGGTGGGGGAATTTTTATTTATTTTTTTTGGAACTGGCTGGGCCCCCCCAGGGTCTGGGCCCCTTATTGGGGTATTGGCTGTACCCCCCTGATGGCGGCCCTGCGTACGAGGCCTGCGGCTGACAGTCACCCTCCCTGGGGTCAGAGGAGTGGGAGGAGGCTGGAGCCTCTTCCCCCTGTTCTGAGTTCAAGTTTTGGGTTGCCCGACTCCGAGTCACAGCTAGGACAGGTATGACTTCGGAGCAAGGCAGATTAGCATTTTCAATATCACATGTAGAAATCACATTAGCAGGTACGTCATGCATATCATCAACATTAACATTGGATACATTCAACCCCCCCTCCCCCAGACTTTTGCCCCCGGGTGCCAAGCACCTGGGTGGGGGCAGAGGGCGGACCCCCTTCCTGGGATCCCGAGGGGTTCGTGGCGGGTTCATAATAGGATACCAGCTTGCCTAGATCGGACCCCAACAAAACAGGAACTGGTAGCTGGTCTAGGATACCAACTACCTTTTCTTGAACACCCACCCCCCAGTCGATGGAAACCCGGGTTTGGGGAATGTGAGAAAGAGTGCCCCCCACCCCAGTGAGGGTGAGATACTTGTCTGGGATGATGTCCTTTGTGGGCACAAGGTGCGGACGCACCAGGGTGACATCGGCTCCCGTGTCCCGGAAACCGGTGACTAGCTGGTCATTCACCGTAATAAGCTGGTGATTGCTGGTGATGGGGTGAATCTCCTCCCCACCGGCGAACAAAACAGTTGAAGATGATGGTTCACGCTGGGATGCGCTGGCTGGCTGTAGCCGTCTACGCTCAGGACAGTTGAATTTCATATCTCCAGGCTTGCGGCAGTAGTGACAGGTGATTCCATTAGGTGCCCCAGGTCTGGAAGCAGTAGCTGCACTTGGTGGTCTCTGTGGTGGACGGCCCACAGAGGCAGGGGGGTCTGCCCTGACATTGGGCGGACCTCCTCTCCAGTTAGATGGTGCAGATTTACGCAGCTCGGGCACTCGGGTTTTTACAAAAGTCTCAGCTAACTCTGCAGCAGCGGTTGCTGACGTAGGCTTCCGTTCTAACATAGTAACATAGTAACATAGTACATAAGGCCGAAAAAAGACATTTGTCCATCCAGTTCGACCTGTCATCCTGCAAGTTGATCCAGAGGAAGGCAAAAAACCCCTGTGAGGTAGAAGCCAATTTTCCTCACTTTAGGGGAATAAAAATTCCTTCCCGACTCCAATCAGGCAATCAGAATAAATCCCTGGATCAACGATATCTCTCTAGTAGCTATAGCCTGTAATATTATTACGCTCCAGAAATACATCCAGGCCCCTCTTGAATTCCTTTATTGTACTCACCATCACCACCTCCTCAGGCAGAGAGTTCCATAGTCTCACTGCTCTTACCGTAAAGAATCCTCTTCTATGTTTGTGTACAAACCTTCTTTCCTCCAGACGCATAGGATGTCCCCTCGTCACAGTCACCGTCCTGGGAATAAATAGATGACGGGATAGATCTCTGTACTGACCCCTGATATATTTATACATATTAATTAGATCTCCTCTCAGTCGTCTTTTTTCTAAAGTGAATAACCCTAATGTTGATAATTAGGGATGAGCGAACTCGAACTGTATAGTTCGGGTTCGTACCGAATTTTGGGGTGTCCGTGACACGGACCCGAACCCGGACATTTTCGTAAAAGTCCGGGTTCGGGTTCGGTGTTCGTCGCTTTCTTCGCGCTTTTGTGACGCTTTCTTGGCGCTTTTTGAAAGGCTGCAAAGCAGCCAATCAACAAGCGTCATACTACTTGCCCCAAGAGGCCATCACAGCCATGCCTACTATTGGCATGGCTGTGATTGGCCAGAGCACCATGTGACCCAGCCTCTATTTAAGCTGGAGTCACATAGCGCCGCCCGTCACTCTGCTCTGATTAGCGTAGGGAGAGGTTGCGGCTGCGACAGTAGGGCGAGATTAGGCAGATTAACTCCTCCAAAGGACTTGATTAACTGATCGATCTGCAGCTGTGGATCATTGAGCTGCTGATCCTCAATTGCTCACTGTTTTTAGGCTGCACAGACCGTTTGTCAGTCTCATTTTTCTGGGGTGATCGGCGGCCATTTTGTGTCTTGTGGTGCGCCAGCACAAGCTGCGACCAAGTGCATTTAACCCTCAATGGTGTGGTTGTTTTTTGGCTAAAGCCTACATCAGGGTGAAGCTGTCACACCAAGTGCATTTAACCAGCAATAGTCTGTTCATTTTTTGGCCATATACAAAATCAGGGGCAAGCTGCGCCTGTCACCAAGTGCATTTAACCCTCAATGGTGTGGTTGTTTTTTGGCTAAAGCCTACATCAGGGTGAAGCTGTCACACCAAGTGCATTTAACCAGCAATAGTCTGTTCATTTTTTGGCCATATACAAAATCAGGGGCAAGCTGCGCCTGTCACCAAGTGCATTTAACCCTCAATGGTGTGGTTGTTTTTTGGCTAAAGCCTACATCAGGGTGAAGCTGTCACACCAAGTGCATTTAACCAGCAATAGTCTGTTCATTTTTTGGCCATATACAAAATCAGGGGCAAGCTGCGCCTGTCACCAAGTGCATTTAACCCTCAATGGTGTGGTTGTTTTTTGGCTAAAGCCTACATCAGGGTGAAGCTGTCACACCAAGTGCATTTAACCAGCAATAGTCTGTTCATTTTTTGGCCATATCCCAGTCTAATTCTGTCACTAAATCCATACCGGTCACCCAGCGCCTAAATACTAGGCCTCAAATTTATATCCAGCTAAATCTGTCCCTAGTGCTGTAGCTGGGCGAGTTATTTAGTGTCCGTTCAAGCACATTTCTTGTTCTGGGTTGAAATACAATTCCCAATTTAGCAATTTCATAATTTAGTGGTTCCTGCTATATCAGAGCTCTTTGAAATCTATCCCAAAAAGGGTATATAATATTGAAGGTGCACATAGGGTCATTCAGAGTAACTTCACACACACCCGCTACTGTGTATTTCCAAGTCTAATTCTGTCACTAAATCCATACCGGTGACCCAGCGCCTAAATACTAGGCCTCAAATTTAATTCCCTCTAAATCTCTCGTTACCCACCGCTGTACTGTTGTTGCTGGGCAAGATATTTAGTGTCCGTCAAAGCACATTTTTTGTTCTGGGTTGAAGTACAATTCCCAATTTAGCAATTTCATAATTTAGTGGTTTCTGCTATATCAGAGCTATTTGAAATCTATCCCAAAAAGGGTATATAATATTGAAGGTGCACATAGGGTCATTCAGAATAACTTCACACACACCCGCTACTGTGTATTTCCAAGTCTAATTCTGTCACTAAACCCATACCTGTCACCCAGCGCCTAAATACTAGGCCTCAAATTTAAATCCCTCTAAATCTCTCGTTACCGTTGTCCTGTTGTAGCTGGGAAAGTTATTTAGTGCCCGTCAAAGCACATTTTTTGTTCTGGGTTGAAGTACAATTCCCAATTTAGCAATTTCATAATTTAGTGGTTCCTGCTATATCAGAGCTATTTGAAATCTATCCCAAAAAGGGTATATAATATTGAAGGTGCACATAGGGTCATTCAGAATAACTTCACACACACGCTTCTGTGCATTTCCAAGTCTAATTCTGTCACTAAATCCATACCGGTGACCCAGCGCCTAAATACTAGGCCTCAAATTTAATTCCCTCTAAATCTCTCGTTACCCACCGCTGTACTGTTGTTGCTGGGCAAGATATTTAGTGTCCGTCAAAGCACATTTTTTGTTCTGGGTTGAAGTACAATTCCCAATTTAGCAATTTCATAATTTAGTGGTTTCTGCTATATCAGAGCTATTTGAAATCTATCCCTAAAAGGGTATATAATATTGAAGGTGCACATAGGGTCATTCAGAATAACTTCACACACACCCGCTACTGTGTATTTCCAAGTCTAATTCTGTCACTAAATCCATACCGGTGACCCAGCGCCTAAATACTAGGCCTCAAATTTAATTCCCTCTAAATCTCTCGTTACCCACCGGTGTACTGTTGTTGCTGGGCAAGATATTTAGTGTCCGTCAAAGCACATTTTTTGTTCTGGGTTGAAGTACAATTCCCAATTTAGCAATTTCATAATTTAGTGGTTTCTGCTATATCAGAGCTATTTGAAATCTATCCCTAAAAGGGTATATAATATTGAAGGTGCACATAGGGTCATTCAGAATAACTTCACACACACCCGCTACTGTGTATTTCCAAGTCTAATTCTGTCACTAAACCCATACCTGTCACCCAGCGCCTAAATACTAGGCCTCAAATTTAAATCCCTCTAAATCTCTCGTTACCGTTGTCCTGTTGTAGCTGGGAAAGTTATTTAGTGCCCGTCAAAGCACATTTTTTGTTCTGGGTTGAAGTACAATTCCCAATTTAGCAATTTCATAATTTAGTGGTTCCTGCTATATCAGAGCTATTTGAAATCTATCCCAAAAAGGGTATATAATATTGAAGGTGCACATTGGGTCATTCAGAATAACTTCACACACACGCTTCTGTGCATTTCCAAGTCTAATTCTGTCACTAAATCCATACCGGTGACCCAGCGCCTAAATACTAGGCCTCAAATTTAATTCCCTCTAAATCTCTCGTTACCCACCGCTGTACTGTTGTTGCTGGGCAAGATATTTAGTGTCCGTCAAAGCACATTTTTTGTTCTGGGTTGAAGTACAATTCCCAATTTAGCAATTTCATAATTTAGTGGTTTCTGCTATATCAGAGCTATTTGAAATCTATCCCTAAAAGGGTATATAATATTGAAGGTGCACATAGGGTCATTCAGAATAACTTCACACACACCCGCTACTGTGTATTTCCAAGTCTAATTCTGTCACTAAATCCATACCGGTGACCCAGCGCCTAAATACTAGGCCTCAAATTTAATTCCCTCTAAATCTCTCGTTACCCACCGCTGTACTGTTGTTGCTGGGCAAGATATTTAGTGTCCGTCAAAGCACATTTTTTGTTCTGGGTTGAAGTACAATTCCCAATTTAGCAATTTCATAATTTAGTGGTTTCTGCTATATCAGAGCTATTTGAAATCTATCCCTAAAAGGGTATATAATATTCAAGGTGCACATTGGGTCATTCAGAATAACTTCACACACACACGCTTCTGTGCATTTCCAAGTCTAATTCTGTCACTAAATCCATACCGGTCACCCAGCGCCTAAATACTAGGCCTCAAACGCAGCCGCCTGTCTACAGCCAATGTGGACAAGCTGACGTTCATAAAAATGAACCAGGCATGGATCCCACAGGATCTGTCCGTCCCTTGTCCAGATTAGACATTAACTACCTCCCCTTAACCATATATTATTGGACTCCAGGGCACTTCCTCATTCAATCCTATTTTTATTTTCATTTTACCATTATATTGCGAGGCTACCCAAAGTTGAATGAACCTCTCCTCTGTCTGGGTGCCGGGGCCTAAATATATGCCAATGGACTGTTCCAATGTTGGGTGATGTGAAGCCTGATTCTCTGCTATGACATGCAGACTGATTCTCTGCTGACATGAAGCCAGATCCTCTGTTACGGGACCTCTCTCCTCTGCCTGTGTGCTGGGCCTAAATTTATGAAAATGGACTCTTACAGTGGTGGGTGACGTGAAGCCTGATTCTCTGCTATGATATGAAGACTGATTCTCTGCTGACATGAAGCCAGATTGTCTGTTACGGGACCTCTCTCCTCTGCCTGGGTGCTGGGCCTAAATATATGCCAATGGACTGTTGCAGTGGTGGCTGACGTGAAGCCTCATTCTCTGCTATGACATGCAGACTGATTCTCTGCTGACATGAAGCCAGATTGTCTGTTACGGGACCTCTCTCCTCTGCCTGGGTGCTGGGTAGTGTTGAGCGCGAATATTCGAAAAGCAAATTTTTTTCGCGAATATCGCAACTTCGCGATTTCGCGAATATTTCGAATATAGTGCTATATATTCGTAAAAACGAATATTCGTTTTTTGTTTTTTCCCCCCCCCACAAAATTACAGTACACATATAATTGATTGTTTCCCAAAGGTCCAACAGCTCAGATCTTACTCACATTGCCTAGAAAGTGATTGAGGCGCGAATCTTCGTAAGGCGATTTTATTAGCGCACATGCGAATATCGGCACGTCCCAGAACAGAGGCAAAGGGCTTTGCATTCATACATTAGTGAATTGAGTTGCGAATCTTCGTAAGGCGATTTTATTAGCGCACATGCGAATATCGGCACGTCCCAGAACAGAGGCAAAGGGCTTTGCATTCATACATTAGTGAATTGAGTTGCGAATCTTCGTAAGGCGATTTTATTAGCGCACATGCGAATATCGGCACGTCCCAGAACAGAGGCAAAGGGCTTTGCATTCATACATTAGTGAATTGAGTTGCGAATCTTCGTAAGGCGATTTTATTAGCGCACATGCGAATATCTACACTTGTCCCAGAACAGAGGCAAAGGGCTTTGCATTCATACATTAGTGATTGAATTGAGCTGCGAATCTTCGTAAGGCGATTTTATTAACGCAAATGCAAATATCTACACTTGTCCCCAGAACAGAGAGGCAAAGGCCTGTGCATTCATATAGTATAGCACCATATTCGCGAATACGTAGAACTTCGTAAAATTCGATTTACGAATATTCGTATTTTTTATTTTACTTTCCACCTTACAGATTACATTGATCTGTACTCTGTCAACTACTGTCATCACCCCCCACTGTATCTCGATTGATTCCCAAAAGTCTCACATTCCCTAGAAAGTGATTGAGTTGCGAATCTTCGTAAGGCGATTTTATTAGCGCACATGCGAATATCTACACTTGTCCCAGAACAGAGGCAAAGGGCTTTGCATTCATACATTAGTGATTGAATTGAGCTGCGAATCTTCGTAAGGCGATTTTATTAACGCAAATGCAAATATCTACACTTGTCCCCAGAACAGAGAGGCAAAGGCCTGTGCATTCATATAGTATAGCACCATATTCGCGAATACGTAGAACTTCGTAAAATTCGATTAACGAAAATTCGTATTTTTTATTTTACTTTCCACCTTACAGATTACATTGATCTGTACTCTGTCAACTACTGTCATCACCCCCCACTGTATCTCGATTGATTCCCAAAAGTCTCACATTCCCTAGAAAGTGATTGAGGTGCGAATCTTCGTAAGGCGATTTTATTAGCGCACATGCGAATATCTACACTTGTCCCAGAACAGAGGCAAAGGGCATTGCATTCATACATTAGTGATTGAATTGAGTTGCGAATCTTCGTAAGGCGATTTCATTAGCGCACATGTGAATTTTGCATAGCATATGTATTATGCGATGCGAAAATTCGAATTATCGCATATGCGAAATAATAACGAATTTGAATAATCGCGAATATTTTACGAATATTCTTTCGAATATTCACAAAATTTCGCGAATTCGAATATGGGACATGCCGCTCAACACTAGTGCTGGGCCTAAATTTATGACAATGGACTGTTGCAGTGGTGGGTGACGTGAAGCCTGATTCTCTGCTATGACATGCAGACTGATTCTCTGCTGACATGAAGCCAGATTGTCTGTTACGGGACCTCTCTCCTCTGCCTGGGTGCTGGGCCTAAATATATGCCAATGGACTGTTGCAGTGGTGGCTGACGTGAAGCCTCATTCTCTGCTATGACATGCAGACTAATTCTCTGCTGACATGAAGACAGATTCTCTGTTACGGGACCTCTCTCCTCTGCCTGGGTGCCGGGGCCTAAATATCTGAGAATGGACTGTTCCAGTGGTGGGTGACGGGAAGCCAGATTCTCTGCTATGGAACCTCTCTCCAATTGATTTTGGTTAATTTTTATTTATTTAATTTTTATTTTTATTCATTTCCCTATCCACATTTGTTTGCAGGGGATTTACCTACATGTTGCTGCCTTTTGCAGCCCTCTAGCTCTTTCCTGGGCTGTTTTACAGCCTTTTTAGTGCCGAAAAGTTCGGGTCCCCATTGACTTCAATGGGGTTCGGGTTCGGGACGAAGTTCGGATCGGGTTCGGATCCCGAACCCGAACATTTCCGGGATGTTCGGCCGAACTTCTCGAACCCGAACATCCAGGTGTTCGCTCAACTCTATTGATAATCTTTCAGGGTACTGTAGTTGCCCCATTCCAGTTATTACTTTAGTTGCCCTCCTCTGGACCCTCTCCAGCTCTGCTATGTCTGCTTTGTTCACTGGAGCCCAGAACTGTACACAGTACTCCATGTGTGGTCTGACTAATGATTTGTAAAGTGGTAGGACTATGTTCTCATCACGGGCATCTATGCCCCTTTTGATGCAACCCATTATCTTATTTGCCTTGGCAGCAGCTGCCTGACACTGTTTTTTGCAGCTTAGTTTGCTGTTTATTAAAATTCCTAGATCTTTTTCCATGTCTGTGTTACCGAGTGTTTTACCATTTAATAAGTACGGGTGACTTGCATTATTTCTTCCCATGTGCATAACTTTACATTTGTCAGTGTTAAACCTCATCTGCCACTTATCTGCCCAAGCCTCCAATCTATCTAGATCCCTCTGTAGTAGTATACTGTCCTCTTCAGTGTTAATTACTTTACACAGTTTAGTGTCATCTGCAAAAATTGATATTTTACTATGCAAGCCTTCTACAAGATCATTAATAAATATATTGAAGAGAATAGGGCCCAATACTGACCCCTGAGGTACTCCACTAGTGACAGTGACCCAATCTGAGTATTTACCATTAATAACCACCCTCTGTTTTCTATCACTGAGCCAGTTACTTACCCACTAGCACGAATTGTCTCACATCCGCACCATCAAGTCCTCTAGGATGTCATAAGACCCTTTTGTTAGGCCTAAAGTCCACTGGCGGAATGTAGTGCGTAAGCTGCAGACCACATCCGGATAAGAGTCCGTACGATCCTTTTGTAAGGACCTAAACCTTTTCCAATAGACTTCAGGGGTCAGCTGGTATTTAGCAATGATAGCATCTTTTATGGCGGAATAATCTTCATCCTGCTCCATGGATAACTCCGCAAACGCGTCCAGCGCTTTGTAGCGCAACAGGGGTGCCAGGTGTCTGGCCCATTGCTCTTGGGGCAGACGATACTGATGGCAGGCTTTCTCAAAGGATCACAAAAACAAGTCTATGTCAGTGTCCTTTTCAATGGGAGCAAATTTAAATTTTGCACTCACGTGTGATGCTGCTCCTTCCACAGGAAAGTTGGGTGATGAGCTTCGGCTGGGTTGGTGTATTCTGGCCATGCTCAGTTCATGCTGACGTTGGCTTTCTGCAGCAGCGGCTTCCCTCTCAGCTCTGCGTTCTGTGGCCTCCCTCTCAGCTCGGCGCTCCGCCATGTACTGTAGGTACTTTACCGGGTCAGTGTTCATTAGTTTTTGGAGGGCCTGTTGAATCATAGGGTCCGTACAAATAGATAGTCCGGTACTGGCCGGTTCCGGGCGAGTACTTAAAGAAAAATTAGGATCCGTACTGAAATACTGCGCTGGGGGGCCAACAGGGCCCGCAGGATGTTCCCCCTCCAAGTAGTCAGGATTCTCAGTCTCCGGTTCCTCATGACTTGAGTCAGATGGGCCGGTGTCTCCCGCAGTAGACACATCCAACAGCCGCAGTTGTTGGCTATCCCATCGGATCAAGTCTTTTATCAGGTCAGTCTTCGTCTTGCGACCGACTTCAATGCCCCTTTCTTGGCACAGATTTTCCAGCACACCGACAGTCTAACTTGAGTCCGTACAGTCGATAGGCTGAAAGCGCAGGGATTAGACCGCCAATTGACCGCAAATAAGCGTGTGAGCGACCAGACCGGAGCCACACACAGGGTAGTTTAACTGCCACCACCTTGGCAATTTATGGAAGCAAGGAACCCACTATCTGGATAACAGAACCGAGTAGCTTTCTCTTCGGAGAGGCTAGGGTAAGTTTTTGCAGTGTTTGAAAACAGGCATATGGCTAGAGAAATGACTTGGAGGTCATTTATTATATATATATATATATATATATATATATACAATACAAATTATCAAGATGTACAGTAATTATTAAAACAATAATCAAAGAAAGTATAGTCCAATAAACAAAAAGAGAGAAAAGAAAGAAAATACTTATTTTCCGCAGAAGAGATGTCTGTTGGTGAAATAGTCCATTGCAGGGATAAAGTTCAAGAAACCTTTGTCCAGTGTAATAATCCGAATATGCCTACAGCCCACAGGTTCTCTGGCTGAGGCCCTCTTCAGGTGTTAACTGTTATAAACTTTATTGAACTCTTGGAACATTAACTTTTTTGCTTACCTGTGATTTTTTTTTTTTTTTTTCTACCTTTATAGGACAAACCTCTCCTTCCCCATGGGACAATTGGCAAAGAGCAAATCGCCCAGAGATGTGGCGAAGTACATTATGCACTTTGTCCCAGGTGAAAGGAGAGGTTTGCAGCAGCTGTGTGAGTGAATGGGCCCTAATAGCCCTGTGTGCCTGTCCTGTGTAACACAATCCCTATACTAAGCGTACCTGTGTGTGGTACTTCCGGAAACACTCCCCTAAGCATAGGGCAGAGTGGTCAGGGCAGTCAGGACAGAAATAGCGGGTGTCACACCTTATTCCACTCCTGCTACAGACACATCTTTTTCGGCGTGACACTTGGGTTGAGGTACCAGCAACGACATTGGGGAAATGTTGCTCGTGTAGACGGCTAACTACACTGGTATATGGGGCCACGGATACAGGAGGTTCTCGAAGATCTCTTCCTGAAATTTGAGGAAGGATTGTGTTCTCCCAGCCTTACTGTAGAGAACAAAACTATTATACAGTGCCAATTGAATTACATATACAGACACCTTCTTATACCAGCGTCTGGTCCTGCAGGAAAGTAAATAAGGAGCCAACATCTGGTCATTGAACTCCACCCCTCTCATGAGCAAATTATAGTTGTGGACACAGAGGGGCTTTTCAATGACACTGGTTGCTCATTCAATTTGTATTGTCATGTTTACGTGAATGGAGGAGAGCATGTAAACGTCACGCTTGTCTCTCCATTTCACCGTGAGCAGTTCTTCGTTACACAAGGCAGCCCTCTCCCCCCTTGCAAGACGGGTGGTAACGACCGTTGGGGGAAGCCCCGGCGACTAGGTCACCGGTGCCACAGCAGCCAATCTGTTCTAGAAATAAATGCTTGAAGAGGGGCACACTTGTGTAAAAATTGTCCACATAAAGATGGTACCCCTTGCCAAATAAGGGTGACACCAAGTCCCAAACTGTCTTTACACTGCTCCCCAGGTAGTCAGGGTAACCGACCGGCTCCAGGGTCTGATCTTTACCCTCATAGACTCGAAATTTGTGCGTATAGCCTGTGGCCCTTTTACACAGCTTATACAATTTGACCCCATACCGGGCGCGCTTGCTTGGGATGTATTGTTTGAAGCCAAGGCGCCCGGTAATATGTATCACGGATCCGTCTATGCAGATGTTTTGCTCAGGGGTATACAAATATGCAAATTTGGTGTTAAAGTTGTCTATGAATGGCCGAATTTTGTGGAGCCGGTCAAAAGCTGGGTGGCCTCTGGGACGAGAGGTGCTGTCGTCACTAAAGTTCAGGAAACACAGGATGGTCTCAAATCGTGTCCTGGACATGGCAGCAGAGAACATGGGCATGTGATGAATTGGGTTTGTGGACCAATAAGACCGCAATTCATGCTTTTTTGTCAGGCCCATGTTGAGAAGAAGGCCCAGAAAAGTTTAAAATTCGGAAACTTGGACGGGTTTCCACCGGGCACTCTGCCACGAGTCCAAGAGTTCCGCAGTCAAGAACAGCTAAAAAAAAAAAACTGTGCCGATCCGATCTGAGCTGCCTCAACCCGAACTCCAGACTGGGCAGTGAAAGGGGGAACGACTGGTGCAGCTGAAGTTGGGGGCTGCCAATCAGAGTTTGCCACCAGCTTCAACTGCCCTTCTGGTGCTCGCCACTTCACCATGTTCTACGGCAGTGCTGGTACTAGGTCAAGGATGGGCTGCGCTGCTGGTGTATGCCTCACCACGTAATCCGACAGCGCCAGCCCCACTCTGCTGCCCTTGAAGTGGATCCTGCGCAACCTGTGGTCTAGCAACACAGGGACGGGTACGCCTGGTGGTATCAGGGACCTCAACCTCATCGTCCGAACTTTGGGTCAGACTGCCACTGCTTTCTACAGGTTTATATTCTGACCCGCTGCATTCGTCAGATGAGGGTTCCCATTCCTCATCCGACTGGGTCAGAAGCCTGTAGGTCTCTTCAGAAGAATACCCCTTACTTGCCATTTGGTCAACTAAATTTAGGGAATATTCCCTGAGATTACCCAAGAAAAAAAGCATGCCTGTCTTACAAATGGGAGGCTAGCGAAGTACAGGAAGCCGCTGCGATTGATAAAAAATATCAAAACTGATTTTTTTATCGCCGCAGCACTTGTGTAGTGATTGCACAGTGATAAAAAAAATAATAATTTTTGTCAATGCGGCGGGGCGGGCGTGGGTGAACACACGTGTGAGCGACCGATCAGGCATGATCGGGCAAACAGTGCGTTTTGGGTGGAGGGCGAGCTAAGGTGACACTAATACTATTTATAAATATGACTGTGATCAGTTCTGATCACTTACAGATACTATAAAAGTAACAATGCTGATTACCGATACGCTAATCAGCGAATCAGTGACTGCGGTGCGGTGGGCTGGGCGCTAACCGACGCTAACTACCTAACAAAGGGGCCTAAACTAACCTAAAACCTAATCGTCAATACTGGTGAAAAAAAAAAAAGTGACAGTTTACACTGATCACTTTTTTCCCTTTCACTAGTGATTGACAGGGGTGATGAAGGGGTTAATTGGGGTGATGGGGGTGATCTGGGGCTAAATGTGTGGTGTTTTGTGCACTTACAGTTTATCTATGCTCTCTGCTGGGACCAACTGACGAAAAGGACCCAACAGAGAGCACAGAAGCCATTTAACACACTATATTTATAAATAAAGTGTGTTTAATGGCTTTTGATTCGATTTTTCAAAAGTCACCAGCCTGCCAGCGATGATCATTGGCTGGCAGGCTAGTGACGAACTTCTCCTGCGACGATTCCCGGCCCGCACTGCGCATGTGCGGGCTGGCTTGGTGCGTCCAGGAGGAATAACCCGACCGCCCGCAGGATGCAATCCTGCGTTAGGTGGTCGGGTAGCAGTTAATCAGTATTTTGTGGAAGCAGGTATATAAAAACCCCATAATCATTATTTTGTGGAACCAGGTATAATAGGGCTGGAGGGGTTAAAAAATGTTTTTAATTTTTGTTAGCTTGCCTTAATCCACTTGTTCGCACAGCCCGACTTCTCTGCTGTCTTCATCTTTGCTGTGCAGTAGGAAAAGGACCTGTGGTGACATCACTGTGCTCATCACATGGTCCGTCACATGATCCATCACCATGGTGAGGCACTTTAAATGAAGGCAGGTGTATGCTGACTCCTATTTAACATGATTTTGAATGTGATGGCTTTATTCTGAACACAGCTACATCCCCAGTTATAAGAGGGTGTGCACACTTATGCAACCACATTATTTTTTTATTTTTATTTTTGTTTCCCTCCACCTAAAAGATTTCAGTTTGTTTTTCAATTGAGTGGTACAGTTTACAGATCACATTAAAGGTGGAAAAAGTTCTGAAATGATTTATCTTTGTCTCATTTTTTTTACAGCACAGAAACCTGACATTTTAACAGGGGTGTGAAGATTTTTTATATCCACTGCATATCATACCCCATAATCTGTATTTTGTGGAAGCAGGTATATTGCAGGCCTCAATCAATCTTTGGTGGAAGCAGGTATATCGCACCCCTAAATAATTATTTTGTGGAAGCTGGCATATCAAACCCCTTAATCAGCATTTTATGAAAGCAGGTATATTGCACCCCCTCAATCAGTTTTTTGGGGGACAACAGGTATATCACACCCGTAGTTGTTCCAATAGCGCTTGTCCCTCTATATACAGTGAGGAACTAAAGTATTTGAACACCCTGCAATTTGTAAGTTCTCCCACTTAGAAATCATGGAGGGGTCTGAAATTCCCATTATAGGTGCGTTCCCACTCTGAGAGACAGAATATAAAAAAACAGGAAATCATATTGTATGATTTTTAAAGAATTTATTTGTCTTGCACTGCTGAACATAAGTATTTGAACACCAGAGAATTTTTTTTCATTTATTCTGTTTCTCACATCTACAATGGGAATTTCAGACTCTTCCATGATTTCTATATGAGGGAGAACTTGTAAAATCGCAGGGTGTTCAAATACTGTTCCTCACTGTACCTGCGGTATCGCAGCAGAACCGCACACAACTGCTGCACAATACAAATGCACTATATAGTTTCTATATTAGAAAGTATATTATAGGTATATCACACCCCTTAATCCTTTTTTGGGGGGGCAACAGGTATATCACACCAGTTGCAATTAGTTATTGCAATAGCGCTTGTCCCTCTATATAGCTGCGGTATCGCAGCAGAACCACACACAACTGCTGCACAATACAAATGCACTATAATATACTTTCTATGTTAGAAAGTATATTATAAGTATATCACACCCCTCAGTATATCACACCTATTGATAGCACAGCTATACCAGTCCTTAAAAGGACTTTTGTGGCCCTATTATCTAGCGTTTGGTGTCCCTAACAGCCTGTCGCTGCTCCACAAAGCAACCTCTCCCTACACTGGCAAAACACAGAATGTAAAATGGCTGCCAGATCGGGTTCTGTTATAGGGTGGGGGTGTGTCCATGTGCTGAAACGTCTCAATTGGCTGTCTTGTCCCACCTGATGGATGTGTCATGGGTCAAAGTTCAACCAAATGCAAAAGAATATGGCGCATGCGAACATCGCCATATGTTTGCATTTTTGGCAAAATGCAAACACGCAAAGTTCGCCGCGAAACGACCGCCAGGCGAACCACAAGGCCATCTGTAGACAGGAGTACTCCCCTGTGCAACTTCGATGTCAGTCAGTGGCAGTTCCTACCTACCATTTGCTCAGGCCCTCTGAGGAGGCCACGTTATTTGTCAGTCGCCAGGACTACGGGATGAACAACTTCATTTCACTGCTTTATGTCCTGGAACAGATGCTGGTAAATCTGGCTGGTGAGGGGACTGGAGACTTGGCGCCTAGATCTCACGGTCACATGAGCCCTGTGGGGGCTGAACTGGAGGAGGACATTTGAGCACAAGCAATCTGTAGTGAAATGGATGGTTTCCTCACACACAGGTGACAGGAGAGGAGGAGCAGGAGCAGCCAGTGGAGCTACAGGGCGATGAGGAAGACAAGGCAGAGGACCCAGACACACCGTGGCAGTATGCAGTGGAGATGGATGCATCAATGCCTGATGCGTCAGTCTAGATCATCCATGGTGCCACAAAAGAGACCGGTTTCTTCTGGCTACCTGCCTCATCTACTATTCTGATGCTGCCACCCACCTGATGCCACACATCTGATGCCATGTGCTTCTTCTTTCACCCACCATCTTTAGCTGGTACAATTATTGCCACCCACCTCCCCAATCTGTCACTAGGTCACTCTGTGGTCTCCTGATGCTGCTGCAACCTCCACACTATGTCACCTTGCCACTCTGTGGTCTCCTGATGCTGCTGCTGCCACCTCCACACTGTCATTATGCCGCTCTGTGGCCTCTTCCTGATGCTGTTGCTGCCGCCACCTTCACACTGTTATTGTGCCTCTCTGTGGCCTCCTTTTGATGCTGCTGCTGTCACCTCCACACTGTCATTGTGCCTCTCTGTGGTCTCCTGATGCTGCAGCCACCTCCACACTGTCACTGTGCCACTCTGTGGCCTCCTGATGCTGCAGCTACCTCCACACTGTCACTGTGCCACTCTGTGGCCTCCTGATGCTGCAGCCACCTCCACACTGTCACTGTGCCACTCTGTGGCCTCCTTCTGATGCTGCTGCCACCTCCAACAAATCTTGTCTGTGTAGCAGCTGTAAGATCTAAATGGTCCCATCAGAATTGTCTTATGGTAGCCAAAAGCATGAGTGTGTACAAAACACAGAAGACATGCAAATATTTCATTCACACGTCATCTCTATTTTGGATCCTCTCCTGTTATTTTTTTGGGCATTAGCAATACTAATGGATTACTGACCAAATGCTGACCGAGTGAAGGC